>NW_022631051.1:11998649-12139430 GCF_010015895.1 Lontra canadensis
CTGTGTGTTTGTTTTTATGTCAGTACCACACTGTTTTGATTACTGTAGTGTCTGAAATTAGAATGTGTGAGTCTTTCAGTGTTGGTCTTCTTTTTCAAGATTGTTTTTACTCTTCAGGGTCCCTTAGATTCAGTTCAAGATGGATTTTTATTCTATTTCTGCAAGAAGCATTGTTGAAATTTTAATAGGGATTGCAATGAATTTGTAAATTGCCTTGGATAGTCTAGACATCTTAATAATACTCTTGTCTTCCAGTCCATGAACATGGGATACCTTTTCATTTACTTATGCTCTCTTTAATTTCTTTGAGCAGTTTTTGTAATTTTCATCATATAGGCCTTTCACCTCTTTGGTTAAGTCATAAGTATTTTATTCTTTTTGATGCTGTTCTGAAAGAAATTGTTCTCAATTTTTTTTTCAGATTGTTTATTAGTGTATAGAAATGCAGCTGATAGTTGTGTGTTGACTTTGTATCTTGCTGCTTTGTTGCATTTGTTCTAACAGTTTTTTTGTACGTGATCTTTAAGGTTTTCTATGTATAAGATTGTATCATCTATAAATAGAAGTAATCTTCACTTCTTCCTTTTCCAATTGGGATACCTTTTATTTCTTTTTCTTGGCTAGAAATTCCAGTATTCTGTTGACTAGAAATGGCAAGAGTAAGCTTCCTTGGCTAGTTCCTGGTCTTAAAGGAAAAGCTTTCTGGTTTTACCATTGAGTATGATGTTCACTGTAGGTTTTTCATATGTGGATTTTATTTAGTTGAAGTTTTTTTCTTTTTGTAGTTTGTTGAGATTTTTGTATCAAAGTTTGTTAAATTTTGTCAAATGCCTTTTCTGTATTTATTCAGGTGATCCTGTGTTTTTTGTTTTTCAATCTGTTAATATGGTGTGTTACATTGGTCAGTTTTTGTATTGAACCATCTTTGCATTGCTAGAATAAATCCCATTTGGTCATGGCATATAATTCTTTTAACATGCCACAAAATTCAGTTTGCTAGTATTTTGTTAAAGATTTTTACATCAATGTTTATGAAGAATATTGATCTGTGGTTTTCTTGTAGTATCTGGCTTTGGTATCTGGACAACAAGCTATGAAGTGTGTTCTTTCCTCTTCAGTTTTTTGACAGAATTTGAGAAGGATTGATGCTAGTTCTTCTTTCAGTGTTTCATAGAATTCACCAGTGAAGCCATTAGGACCCAGGGCTTTTCTTTGTGGGGAAGTTTTTGTTTACTCATTCAGTCTCCTTACTAGTTGATTGATTGATTGATTGATTGATTTCCTTCCTTCCTTCCTTCCTTCCTTCTTAAACTTTTGACCCAAGATCAAGAATTGCATGTTCTGGGGGGTACCTGGGTGGCTCAGTCAGTTAAACATCTGCCTTCAGTTCAGGTCCTGATCCCAGGGTCCTGGAATCAAGCCCTGTGTCAGGCTCCCTGCTCAGCGGAGAACCTGCTTCTCCCTCTTCCTCTGCCTGCTGCTCTGCCTGCTTGGGCTCTCTATCTTTCTGTCAAATAAATAAATAAAATCCTTAAAAAAAAAAAAAAAAAAGAATTACATGTCCTGGGATACCTGGGTGGTTAAGTTGGTTAAGTGTTTACGTTTGGCTCAGGTCATGATCCCAGGGTCCTGGGATCAAGTCCTGTGTCAGGCTCCCTGCTTCTTCCTCTCCCTCTGCCTCTGTGCTCTCCCTCTCTCTCTTTCAAATAAATAAATTTTAAAAATCTTTTTAAAAAATTAAATTAAATGTAAAAAATAAAAATAAAAAAACTGCATGTGCTACTGATTGAGCCAGCCAGGTGCCCCAATGGTTAATTTCTTTTGAGAGAAATAGGAATCTGTTTTTCTTAACCCATTCTAGTTTCGTATTTTGACTGGCCAAGCAGCAGAAAAAGGGCATGACTGAGAGGGAAGGGGAACTTCACAGAGAAATGGGGGCAGTGGGAGCCTCACCTGCATTCTCATACCTTGTCTATCATCTCTGAAGGATGGCCCTGAGGACTCTGCCCTGTGCCGAGTCTTCGAATCCCTGCCTGTAACTATAAACGTAGTGGGGAAGTGGCCTTAAGGATTTAGCCACACCCACTGACATTTTCCAAATAGATGGGGTTGGACATGAGTAGGGTCTTCATGAGTCTGACCAGCTGGCTTCCTGATATTTTTTTCTCGGGATTTTCTTTGTGTGTTGTTTCAAATCCTCATGGAGCTTATGGGCAGCCATATAGGAAGTTGTCAGGCAGTTGAAAATCTGCTGAGAGTTGCCACCATCTCTCCTGACCAGAGGCTTTCTTGGCAACTGGGCAGCTGTGGGGCCCCTTCAGGCCCTCCATCCCACCTGTTGTCGTCCCCCCCCCCCCCCCCCCCCCCCCCCCCGTCTCAGGTTGAGTTTCCTGCCCGGCTCTGACACAAGGGCTCGCTAGCACCAAGGTCGGACACAGCTGGCCCAGGGAAGTTTTGCTGCTCAAAACACTCCACAGGGCTTCCAGATCCCTTTGTGGAAACTGGAGCCCTTAGGAAACTGGAGCCCTCAGGCCCAGCTCTGCACAGGATCTTTCTCTGCAGGGAGCCCCATGGTCTGCTTTCTATGTCCATTCAGTTCTTCCTAAAATGCTGCCTTCCCCAGGAGGCCTCAGCCTCCATTCACATATTTAACTTGCTTTGGTGTCTCTTCCCCAGCTGGAATGTCAGCCATGAAGACGGTTTTTTGCTGGTCATACTCACCTTTGCGTTCCCTGTGCCTCTCCTTGACGACACACAATCTGTATTTTTTAATAGATGCAAGTGTTAATGACCAGTTATTGGCAGGGGACAGGCCCCCAAGTCTGCGCAGTGCTGCCTGGTGGCCAGAGGACTTCTGCCGTTGCACCCAGGGCAGGGCCTGCTTGGGTTGCGTGGGAACGGGCTACACCCATTGCTCCTGTTTGATGTTTTTCTGTGGGCTGCCTGCTGTTTCCCATCTTTTTGGTCCCAGCATGCCCTCGGGGCTCACTGGGCATTAGGTTCCTGTTAGGGGAAGAGGCAGCTCTTTTGGTTTCATTCTGCAGACCATCATCATACAGGTCAGTCACCCAGTATGAGCAGAACATGGAAATGGGAAAAGATGGGGCTTGTTTGCAGTAAGGGAAAAGTGGTGTGCAGGGTACAGAGGTTCAAGGCTTTGTGAATGGGGAGAGGGAGTGGGGTCCCATGCTGCTCTGAGGGCAGCAGGTGGTCCTCGAGCAGTGGCCACCCTGATCTTTGTCTTAAAAAGCTGAGCACGCAGGGATGGTAGCACGGATGGGCAGGTGCATGGTGGCCTGCTTAGCTAGAGAGCAGTGAGGCGTGGTTCCAACCCCACAGAGCCATAGGAGGAGCCTCGTGGGCACAGTGCCCAGAGAACACAGCCAGACCCTGATGAGTCCTTCCTATTTCAGAGCAGGCCTGCTCATCTGTGGCGTGATGAGAAAAGGTAGGGGTTCTGAGTGCAGGTGTTGGTGGGATGCGCCTGTGGCTCAGGCTGTGTCCCATCTCAGTCTGGGGGCTGCACAGCCACGGCCCAGACCCTCTCCTGGCGCCAGGTTGCATGTCAGGATGTTTGCTGGGAGCATGGCGGGCTGGGCTGGCCATGGGCCTCTGCTACCTGCCCCTAGGCTTTGCGCTATGGGCTGTTCGAGTGGGATGTGGGTCTGTGATCACACTTACTAAGCAAGATGGGTGACTCTGCCAGGTCTTCGCCACAGCCCCTCATCAGGTACATGGTGTCATCTCCGTTATCAAGATGGGAACCTGTGTGGCCAGAAGGATAAGGGCCAGTCCCGGTTCTCAGCTAGCAAGCTGTGGGCAAGGTCCAGCCCGGCCCGGCGGCTCCCCAGTCAGCTGTCTCACCTCTTTGAGGCCTCCTGAGGTTGGGCGCGGTTCTGACTCCTCTTCCTTGTGTTCTTTGGTTCCTGCCCCAGCTGAACATCCACGTGGGAAACATTTCACTGGTGGACCAGTTTGAGTGGGACATGTCAGAGAAGGAGAACTCACCAGAGAAATTTGCCCTGAAGCTGTGTTCAGAGCTGGGGCTGGGCGGGGAGTTCGTCACCACCATTGCCTACAGCATCCGGGGACAGCTGAGCTGGCATCAGAAGACCTATGCCTTCAGGTAGGAGATCAGATTCGGCCCGCCCTCATTCCTTTGCAAACCTGTTTTGGGGAAAAAACGTCTCCCTATGTGCAGTGATGCTTTTGGGCCTCTCTGGAGCCTTGGCCAGCTCAGCAGCCCTTTGGTGGCTCACTTCTCCTGCCTCTTGTGTGTCAGCGGCAGGGCTCCCCATCCTCATCATGGTGGGGGGTGATTCTATCCCCTCTGTACCCAGTAGTGCCCACCCCCAGCTGCCTAAGGCCACACTCTGCTGCCCTGCCACCTCTGTGCTTTTGCCCAGATTCTTCCCTCCATCGGGGGTGGACTGCCCACCCCAGGAGCTGTCATCTGGTGGACTTGCTTTCTGTCTCAAATAAGGGCTGCTCCTCGGGAGAATCAGGGATCTCCAGCAGTTTATTTTTACTGTTACATCTCACCACTATTAAGTCAGAGGCTAGTCGAGCGCCCACATCAGCAGGACCCCATACTGGGGGTCGTGAAAGATAAAGAGCCACATCCAGGCTGCCTATGAAGGTGGAAGTGTAAACAGAACATTCCAGTCCTGTGTCCTTGGTGGCAGTGTCGGGGTGGACCAGGGGATGTCGGCTTCTGGAGAGGCAGATGTGGCTTTCCCATTGATGGTGGCCCCGGAGTGCAGAGTACAGGCCTGGCAGGGGGTGGGGTTGACGAGTGATCACGGGGAGTAGAGATTGCCCACTGCGGAACTGTTCCCTGAGCTCCTTTTCCCCTTGGGAAAGTGCAGTCTGGGGGTAGCGATGAGTAGCCCGCATCAAAACAGGATGTTAGCATTTATTCTGCTCATAACTGTCATCGTCTACATTTGGCGATCATTACTCAGGGATGGCAGCTTAAAATGGCCCATGAGGAGCCAGTGCGAAGGTCTTTTGGCAAAGATATGACAGTTAACAGAGCTCGTGAGTATGTTTGTGTCTCAGCTGATTTTCCCAGAAATCCCAGAAGACTGACTGCTTTCTGACTGGTTCCTGTAAATCTGAGCAAGAGAGAAGGAATGACCATACACTTTTCGGGGCTTGAGGATCCTGGCCCTGGGAAACCACTGAGCTCCTGGGGGGTGTCCAAGCGCTGCCTGCACTCCCAGCATCTGGGCTGAGACAGCACACGTTCCCCTCTCCTAACCTCCCAGCAGCCCTGCCATCCAGGTGGTCCTGCTGCACAGACAGGGTCCAGGCTCTGCCTGGGAGGAGGCATCCATGAGCTGCGATGCGGTGGTGTCTGGCCCTTGTGAGAGTCCAGCTGGAGGTGTGGGCCTACATGTCCGTTCGTGCTGTACCCGAGCCAAGGCCGATGGGCCTGAAAGACCGATCTGGGGTGGCCTCACTTGCTGGAGTGCCCCTCCCGAGGTCCTGGGAGGTGGTGAGTGGTACAGGTGGTGGGAGTGACACCGACCCCAGATACCTCATCCCCCAGATGCTGATCGGGTCAGAATCCACATTCTGACCAGCAGATGCTGTGGGCTGGGGGTGCTCGTGCTGCTCAGAGCAGAAAGACCCTGCGGGTGGTGGCGTCCTCCTGCTCTTATCTCGGGGTGATCCCAGGTAACCTCCCAAAGCCCCTGCCGAGGCTTCAGGCCATTGGTGGTGTGCCAGACAGCTCCCAGAGCAGGCCCCCTCGGGAGTCCCTGGTGGCGGCAGGTCAGGACTTATAGACGGCCCCCACGCCCCCATCTCAGAAGCCACTTAACAAGTTCCAGCCGGCTGGATGGGGAGCATTCCAGAGCCCCAGCCCGCTGCGATCTGTAGGCTGTCATGCTGAGTGTTCAGGTTTCTGGTCCTGGGGATGGAGGGCAGGGCCGCTGACTGGAGACTGGGGTAAGCACATACCCCCTTCCCAGCAGCCCCAGCAGGCCAGGCCGGTGGGACACAGCCTATCTCAATCTGAGAGACACCCCAGTGTCTCTTTTGTATTGGGACGGCTGCTTGTGATTTCCCAGCTGACTAGGCCTCCTGCGCTCCTCATACTAGGCCTGGCCTGTCTTGTGTGCTATGTGCAGTGTGGGCAGCTGGACTCTGGAGAGAGTCTGCAAGACAGGAACGGGAGTTTAGGGTCAGAAGCTGGCTTGGCATAGGCTTCATCGTCCAGGGGACGACTGCGGCCTTCTAAAGCAATCAAGGGAGGGGACTGCAACTTCTGTCTCTTGCCCCTAACCCACATTGTCACTGCTACACCACGTCATCCTTTGGGAGCTCTGACCGCTCTTGACTCTCCCCAGGGAGCCTGGCGTCAGTCAGTCTTTCTGGGGGAAAGGCTGTGTAGTGGGAGTAGAGTGGGCTGTCACGTCCCCAGGGCCAGGGGCCACTTGGTCTGTGGAGGGTGGGATCAGGAGCCCCGGCCTGGTCTCTGGTACACCCAAAGCTTGGCAACCGCTGAGTCACATGAACCTCCTTCAAAGGGGCTTGAAATCCGGGGCCTCCGTCATCCCCTGTCATAAATGCTCTGAATTCCCGCCAGCTGGTCCTGTCTGTCTGCTCCTGGACCAAGCCCAGCGTGTGGCTGCGGTGCCATCTCCAGTGATGGTGGCACTGAATTGTGTCCACAGTGGAGCAGGGCAGGCTGCTGGTCACGGGGCATGTGTGAGCAGAGGCAGACAAGTCTCAGGAGCTAGGCCAGAGGACAGGCTGCTTCCCTCCTGCGATGGGACGGGCAGGCCTGATGTGGGCAAACATGAGGAGGGAGCATGGCATGTAACAAATGGATAGGGGGCCCCAGACTCCTAGCAGGAGGGGGCAGGGCTCCACCAGGGTAAGGGCCTGGGCAGACTGGCACATGGGAGGCTGTCAGATACCCAAACCTGCAAGCTGCTACCTGTGAGGAAGGTTGTATCAGTGTAGTTGCTGGCCAGTCCCGTGGCTGCAGCTGGGTGCAGAGAAGAAATAGCACCCTGTCCAGCACAGGAGACTTGTGTGTGGCCACTGAAAGTACTGGAGGCTGCAGGCCCAGGGTAGGGAGCATGAGACCCCATGGTGGGGAGGGAGGACAGAGTGCCGGCCAGGAGGAAGCCAGGGACAGGGGGAGGGGCCAGAGAACTTGGGAGCTGGGCCTGATGGGGGACAGAGAGGCAGTGTCCCTGGTGCACATCAGGGTTGGGAGACGCCAGGGTCATTTTGGATTTGTTGACCAGGAGCCACACAAGTTCCTCCTGGAACTCTGCCCACCTGCCGGTGGCAGCATTTGCTTGCCTGCTTATCTGCTTTGAGAACCACTTCCTGGAGGTACAATGCATGTACGGTGTGGTCCAGCCAGCTAGCACGGGC
The DNA here is from genome assembly GCF_010015895.1 of Lontra canadensis. NCBI lineage: Eukaryota > Metazoa > Chordata > Mammalia > Carnivora > Mustelidae > Lontra > Lontra canadensis. Next base: position 12,006,048 of record NW_022631051.1, read on the forward strand.
TCTGTAGGATCCGCAGAGCCCCAGCTGTCACAGCTGGCAGGGCTTTTGTCACCCCCAGCAAGCCTTGCCCCCTTTCGCCATTGCCCTGCCCCCATGGCTCTCAGCCCCAGGCGATTACTGATCTGCTTTCCATCAGCTTGCCTCTTCTGGGTACTCAGTATAAATAGAATCCCAGATCACGTGGTCTTTTGTGGCTGACTTCTCAGTGTCGCTTCTCTCTGTGGCAGCCTGTATCAGAGCTTCATTCCTTTTGGGGGCTGAGTGATATCTTATCATACAGATGGACCATATTTTATCTACCCAGTCAGCCGTCGAGGGACAGTTGGGCTATTGTCCCTTTGGGGCTGTTGTTAAGGGTAGTGGGGTGAGCATTCATTTTTGTTTCAGTGCCTCTTTTCAGCCCTTGGGTAGGTGCTAGGAGGGGAATTGCTGGGTCACGTGATAGTTGTGTTGAGCACTTGGAGGGAGGGCCCGACTGCTTTCCAGAGGCACCCCCCTCCCATTTTACTTCCCGGCCAGCAGAGCCAGACTTCTGGTATCTCACTTTTGAATCTAGCCCTCCTAGGGCAGTAGGGCAGGGGGAACGTGGTGGTTTGGATTTGCATTTCCCTGACCACTGATGACCTTGGGCATTTGTACATTGCCTTTGACAAAATGGCTGCTCAGGTCCCCTGTTTTTTAATGGGGTCATTTGCATTTTTATTACTGAGTTGTAAGTGTTCGTTATATATTCTAGATAGGAGTCCTTATCAGAGATAGGATTTGCAAATATTTTCTCCCACTTTAGGGTTGCCTTTCCACTTTCATGACAGTGTCCTTCAAAACACAAAAGTTTTTTGTCATTTTTTTTTTTTTTTATATTTAGTTATTTGGTCTGGTTTGGTTTGGTTTTGGGTTGGTTAGTTTGTTTTTCCCAGTAATCTCCACACCCAACCTGGGGCTTTAACCTACAACTGGGAGACCCAAAATCTCGTGTGGCACCAACTGAGCCAGCCAGGTGCCCTGAAGCACGGAAGTTTTAAGTTTTAATGTAGTCCAGTTTATTTTTTCTTTTGTTGCCTGTGCTTTTTTTTTTTTTTTTTAAGATTTTAAGTCCTCACTACATCCAGTGTGGGGTTCAAACTCACAGCCCCAAGATCAAGAGTTGCATGTTCCACTGACTGAGTCAGCGCAGCGCCCCCACGGTCCTTTTTTTTAATGTGACACCTGTGAAACCACTGCCTAACCCAGCACCATATGTTCGAAAGACTGCTCTCTCCCCATTGCGTGGGCTTCCACACCATGTAAAAATCCATTGACCATGAAGAGGAGGGTGGTGTCGGGTTTTGTCCCCTGCCCACTCCCAGCTGAGCAGCCATGGGCAGGTCATTTCCCTCCAAGACTCTGTCTTCCTCATTTGTGAAGTGGGCCTAGTAGTGTTTCCTGGCTTTTGTGTCATGCAAGGGCATAAAAGTGAGATCACAGCAAGACAGCCCTACAAGCTGCAGCCCAGGGCCCTCTGTCACCTCAGCTACGGCCCTCCCCTCCCTGGGCTCTGTGTCCCCACCTGGACTCTGCAAGAAGGTAGGAGCATCTTGGGGTCCCAGGTGACCGACCTTGAAGCCGTGATGTGGAATCCTCTCAGAGGAGGAATGGGAGGCAAGGTGGCTCTCCCGCCTTTGTGTTTGTCCCAGATCCGAGGCAGGCCTGCTGGCCCAAAGCCCATTCTTACAGGGTTGGATCGAGCAGTTCTTATTTTAGAACAAACCCACAGGAGTGGAATCTTCCCAGAGCCAAGGGGAGGTAAACAAAGGGGCCTCCAGAACCTACTCACGAGCTCTTGTTTAAATTAAGAGGAAAACATGTTTTGCTCCCCTCAGCATGGGCTTGGCGCCTTTCATGTCTGTCCTCCTGAGGAAGGCGGCAGCTGGGAGGCCTTGAGGTGCGGGATGATGTTTGGGTCTGTGGCTGGGTGGTTTAGGATTGCCAAACCACGGCCCTGGCTGCAGAACAGCTGTTAGGAGCTGCTGAGGAGGCTCGGCCTCGGGGAACCTCGGGTGGGAGCTTGGCGCATCCACTGGCCTCTGAGTCACCAGCACAAGCTTGGGCTTCGGGGACTAGCTTCAGCAGCAGGAAGTGAACCCCACTACTGCAGAGGAGCCGGGGGGAGCCCTGGGTTGTGGTGAGAGCCTTAGCCCATGTCTGCTCACGTTCCTTGAGACTCTGGGATGAGGAGAAGAACGCGAGGTAGGCCAGAGCTGGCCCTCGGCTGCTATGTGCCCACTGGACGCCCCTCTCCAGTGGGCCACTCACACAACCTTGAGCACCGGTTACAGGGAGACTCTGTGACAAGGCTCCTGGCCCCTGGGGAGCCCCTTCCCAACGCCAACATAGTGGGCATAAGTTGGCTGGTTTAAATAACAGCAAAGCTCTGAAAAGTTCCCATAGCCGTGATATTGTTCCTGGTTTCCAGATGAAATATCAAAACCCAACAATGCCCGATCAGAGTGAACAGTGTTCTGCAGGGGGGCAGACTTGTGATAGGGCTGCAGTGGAGTGGGCTGGCCTTCTTGGGGTGCTGAGCCTCGGGGGATAGGTGCAGGCTACCCAGCTGGAGAAGAGAGAAAGGGCCTGGTGAGGCGGTGGTGGTGACAGGGGGAGGGGCTGGGAGAGGTCACTGTGAGGACCATGCTCTGAGGCTTGGAAACCAAGGCCTGGAGAGGTGGCAGCTCAGCTGTGTCCTCCCTCCCATGGTGTCTGCTCCTCCCCTTCTCCCCGTGCCCATGCTGTGTCTCCTTGGCAAGAAGGGGCTTAGGTGGCCATCAGAGTGGTCATTTAGAGGCTATGGAGTGTAGTGATTTGGGGACAAGGGTCCCAGGCCCAACTGTCTACCTTAGGCAAATAGCCCAGTTCTCTGGGGCTTAGTTGGGCCGGTGAAGTGGGCTGAAGGGCAAGTGTGCAGAATATTCAGGAATAGGCCGGCCCAGCAGCCTTCAGTGGGATGAGGCATCGAGGCTGGTGGGTCCTGGCCCTGGACACTGAGTAGGATAGACTGCCTTCCCCTGCCTCCCCAGCAACGCTGGTCACGGGGAATGCCCTCTCCAGGCTTATAGACAGAGACACCTAGGCAGCAATCAAGAGCCTGTTTGAGAGTGCTTTGAAGAGAGGCTGTTGTTGGGCGGTGGGGGTGGGGGGGGCTGGCATCTCCAGTGATTCTGCCTTGAGGTCTGAGTGACAGGTGATGACCGGGCCACTCCTCTCAGGAGTGCTGTTCTGAGGAGCCAGGCCTAGTAGGGAGGAGACAGAGGAGGTAGCAGGAAAGGCGTGGGCCTTCCTGCCATGGCCTGGCTCCAGCATTCTGGCAGGGGGTGGACACTGTTTCTGGGGGCGTTTCTAGCTGCTACTCTGTGAACTCAGCAGTCACTACCCCCCCACCCCACCCCACCCCGGCCCACAGTGAGAACCCCCTACCCACGGTGGAGATTGCCATCCGGAACACAGGGGATGCTGACCAGTGGTGCCCGCTGCTGGAGACTCTGACAGACGCTGAGATGGAAAAGAAGATCCGCGACCAGGACAGGAACACAAGGTATCCACACCCCCACCCCTCCAGGTCCCTTACAGCTGGCTCTGACCAAAGGCACTGTCTTGAAGGCAGGTGAGGGATGTGGTGACCTGGTTTTATTGGAAACCAAGTTGCCAAAGGCAGGTCCCTGGGTGGGTTTCCCTGCAGGGAACAAAAATAAGCCCTCGGGTTGGGTCTGACCACAGTCCAGACCTACACATCTGGAGCCCTGGAGAGGTAGGCGGGACCTGAGCAAGCTGGAGAGAGGGCAGACTCAGGGCCTCCAGCAGCAGACAGGCCCAGGCCGAGTGGGGATAGGGATCCTCCCTCTTATCATCCATGTCCTATCTCTGTCCCCACTCCCCCGGCTGCACTAGAGATCCCTGGGGGGCTCTGGGTCACTCCTTCTCTCCTCCTGCAGGCGTATGAGGCGTCTTGCCAACACTGCCCCAGCCTGGTAACCAGCCTGTCGGTGCATGGCTCCCACGGAGCGTTCAGAAGATCGGACCGCCTCTCCTTCATCTGGCAAGGCAGGAGGCAAAGGGGGCAGGCCGGGGCCATCCTGAGGAGCATGGAGTGTGGGGAGGGCTTTCGGTCACCCTCCCCTGGGCACACATTCCAGTTTCTGAGCCCTAGTCCCCACCCAAGTCCCTGGTCAGAAAGAGCCCTCATTTTTGGATTGTGTTTTGTTTTTGTATAGGAGCCCCAGGTAGGGCTAGCAACACTTTTTAAATAAAGACAACAGGTCATGTTCCATTTTTTCAAAGTGGTAGCATAAAAATAAGAAAGGGGATGAGGAGCAGGGTCTAGCTGGATGGTGTGTGGCCAAGGCCAGCACACCAGGCCTCTCCCCCTTCTTTGCCTCAGAGCCCCAGGCGGGCAGGTGGGGGCTAATAAGGCTGCATCCAAGGCCCTCAGGCCCTCAGCCCGCTACCCACCACCTGTGCCATCCTCCAAGGAACAGAAGTGAGGCCGTGAGGTTCAGAGGGCGGGGGCCGGCTTACCTGTCAGCGACAGCCCCACCCTATTCCAGCTCCACCCCAGCTAGAGCCCTGAGCCAGGCCAGCAGCTCTCTCAGGTGGGTCTCAAGGAGTAAGACACGTGGAGCGGCACGCCTGCCTGGGGCTGGGGTGGGGGGCTGTGGTGTGTCGAGAAGGGAGGCACAGCCCTGGGCCTCTCCTCAGCTCTGCATCCTTGTCCCATGGGGAAGTGTCCCCACTCTACAGAAGGCATGAGGGCTCCACAAGGGTGGCACGTGCGGGTCTCCTCACGGAGCCAAGCAGTGCTTGGTGAACTGAGCCCATGGCTGCAGTCTTGCCGAAAAGAACAGATCCCAACACCAGGCAGCTGCCATTAGCTGCTGCTGTGTCTTCCCTGTTGGGTCAGGGCAGCTCTGCTCCCTGGGCATGGCAGGAGCATGGTGCCACCTGGCTCCCAACCTGAGCCCCACACTGGCCAAGGGCAGAGCTCTTGAGTAGGAATTGGGGTCTTGGTTGCCAGGATATAAGGGTAGATGGGCCTGGCCCTCTGGGCTGGGGGTCCTGTGATCATGTCCTGGGACATGACAGCTCCTAGCTCCTGGGGAGTTTGTACTCAGGCCCACTGCCCTTCATCCAGGAGTGCAACTTGCTGGAGCGAAGTTGGGCTTCACTGGAAGGCCCTGAACAAAGAGGAAGATTTCAGGACTGGGCTCCCCTGGCCTTGGAGACAAGTGGGCTCCATTGCTGAAGGGTTTGCTTGGTCCATGTGCCCCTGCAACTGGTGGGATGGACTGAATACTGCCCGCCTCCGCCCCTCTGGGCAACCCAGCCCAGTGCTCCTACAGAGCCAGCTGCAACTCCACATGGGTTTCCCTACAAAATTAAGGTCAGACTCCATGATGAATACTTGTGTCATCCGTGAATGTGACAGCCTAGGGCTGGAGGAACGCCTTTGCTGCTGATCATCCAGGAATCAACTATAATTCTGACTAGTCTAGGGCAATGAGGAAAGTAGGCCAGGCTGTCTGGTATCCGCTTTACCAAAGAAAAAAGTGAGCTGTGGTATCAGATCAGGCTCCCATGTCCTCAGCTACAAACATCAGGGAGAAAACTTTGCAGAACTCTGCCAAGGTGAAAATTTCTCAAAGCTTTGGGGTTGCAGAAAGGGCAGAGGACCCCGGTCCTGGACCTCTCCTGCACCTGACTTCATGGAGCCTCGGCCAAGTACCTTGGCTGCTCAGCTGGAAAATGGGGCAAAGGTCCCCTTGTTGCCCGTGAGGGACAGAAAGAGCCAAGTGAGGCATCAGCCTGAGGGTACCATGGGCAGGAGCCCCTAGACCTGGCATGATGGGAACATCCCAGTCCTGGCCCCAGCCAATGAGACCTGGTCAACCCCCTTGCTGCCCGGCCTGGAGCAGAGATCAGTGCAGGTGGGATTTGCCCAAGGCTCCATCAAGGTGTTGGCAAAGCTGGAGTAAGAACCCTGAGTATGCCATCTGTGAGCTCAAAGCTGCTGGGCAACTGTGGGCAGGTTCTTGACCCCCTTTGCGCCTCCCATCCTACCACCTACAATTGGTCTGAGAGGGCAGGCCAGGATTGGTGGCCCTAGGTCAAGGCCAGCAACACCTGCCCAGCTCTATGGAAGGATGTGGCCAGCCAAGGCAGGGAGCCAGTGCTGCGGGCAATGAGATACAGGTCATTCTGTTTATTTGGGTGGGCCCTGGGCACCAGCCCAGTCTCCAGGACAGGTTGCTCTCCTGTAATCGGGAGTTAGGGGTAGAATGGAGGCCTGCCAGAGGCCAGGAAAACAGGCTGGCCCTGGGTAGGGTCATTGCTGCAGGGGTCCTGGCTCCTCCTCCGGGAGGGGCAGGTAATTGGGGTCCTCCTGTGGGGCATCCAGTAGCAGCTTCCTGTAGGGAGGGGCCCACATTGAGCTGAGGCCAGCGGGCATTCCCACTGGTTCAGGGAGCCATCTGAGGGAGGGTAGCAGAATTATCTCTAGCACTCACAGGAAACTGGGGGTCAGCAGCAGCCTCTTGCCTCCAGGCTGGTTGGGGAAGACGTCCTCTAGGAAGTAGTAAATGTGGCCCACGGCAATCCCTGTAGGAGAACCCTGGATGGCTGAGGCCACTCTCCAGGGTCCAGAGCCCGAGGCCCTCACAGCCTACTCCCTGCCTCCATGAGCAGGCAGGCCAAGCAACCTCAGGCCCCAGAGTATGAGTACCCAATGTTCTGCACAGACTGCCAGCACAGGGTTGACCTTGAAGGACAGGCTTACCTGGCCCAGAAGTGGGCAGGACGTGGGGAGGGGAGGGCCCGAGAACATGGGAGGAATAGGAGCCAAGGCTGGCACCTTGACACACCTATCCCCATCCCTGGTCAGGACCCACATGAGCATCAATACACCCGAATATGGGGAGCCCATAGCTGGCTGGGTTGTTCAGGGGCTGGGAGAACAAAGGAGCTAAAAGGTCCGGAAGAGGGGGTGGGAGGACAGGTGAGTGTCCTCCCAAAGACCATCAGGTACTAGATGGCCTGTTTGGGGAGGGCGGATGCACAGGCAGGCTTACCCAGCAGGTCCACGAGAATTGAGTTGCCCAACAGCAGAGAGAAACCCATGAGCGCCCAGGGCAGGAATGGTGCCTGGAAGGTGAGGAGGCCGAAGAAGTTGACTCTCACTTGGGGGTTGCGGCGGCTCCATACATACACCAGCATGACTGTGAGTGCCTGGCCCAAGAAGAACAGGCTGCCCAGGAGCCCCAGCAGCTGAGCCAGAGTCAAGGTGCTGGAGGCCTTCTCCTGGTGCAGGCCTCAGAGCTCCTGCCCAGGGCCCCTCCGACTTGCTAACGCCCTGGAATCATCCCGTTTCCCTTTCCTCATCACCCCTCTGTGCCCTTCCGATCAAGGCCACACTATGGCCTCAGGCCCCACAAGTGATCTGCCCTTCTTGTCCACCCCCAGCCTCCAAACACTGCCCGTCATTGCCCCAGTTTCTCCTGACAATGGGCATGCAGGGCTCAGCCCCCAAGCACGCCCCCCGGCTCCCCTGCACATTGCCCTGTAGTATTTTGTGTACAGCACTGAAGAGCTGGCGCTGACATCCGGAGCTGAGTCCCCTATGTACAGTAAATACATCCTAAACTAGAGGGAGCGACTCTGTCGCTCACCGACCAACACAGTCTGGACCAGAGGCACTGCGGCCTTTAGTTTCAGAGCCCGGGAAAGGATACGGTCATGAGGACACCCCCGAAAAGGAACATGAAGACAAAGTCGGCCGTGCGGCCGCGGAACGAGCCCTCCTCCAGCATGCGGCAGTAGCGGAACCTGCGGCGACCGTAAAGGAAGTGCCACCAGGCAGAGCCTCAGTTTCCCCACAGCGCGCATCCCCCAGCCCGGCGACCCGCCCACCGCCCCACGCTTGGGTCCGCGCAGTGCAGGATACACGAAGAGCATGTTGAAGAAGAAGCTGAATCCCAGCGGCCCAAAGAAGAGGAAGTTGGTGACGAGCCTCCAGACCTACAGAGATGGGAAGGAAGGCGGGCGGTCAGGCGCAGGGCCGGCAGGGCCCGGCTGTCAGGTGCCATGGGCGGGGCCGCCTCACCTGGAACTTCCGGAACACGAGGTGTGGGTTGAAATAGAGCTGGAAGGGGCTGAGGAGCTCCAGCTGCTGCGGAACCAGGGACGCGTTAGGTGGTGCCCCCGGGAACGCAGCGGTAACCATGACGACACCCCTCCCGGACTGCAGCCACGGAGATGCCCCCACCCGTCTAGCCAGCTTACCACAGCAGCGGTGGTAAGGACGCAGGCCGAGGTGTAGGCCCGCGTCACCGCGGGCACCTGCAGGAACTCGGCCATCAGCCCCTGCCACGCCATTGAAACTTCTTTGACACGCGTGGCCCAACCTGCAGCGCGCTCTTTAACCCGCCTACAAGGCCCGCCTCACTCTCGAATTCGGCCAATCCGCGTCGGAGGCGCCGCGCGCCCAGGGTCGAGGGAGGGACCCTGGGCCCGGTATCCAGTAGGAGGAGGCAGCGGGAAGCCGGGGGCGGGACAGGGGAGTGGGCGGGTCGGAACTCGGGACCAAAGAACAGGCCCCACGGTTGAGCACGTGGCGGTTGTTGTGATGGCTGGCGTGGCGGCGCGGGAGAACGTGTGACCAATAAGGAACGGGTCGCTTCGCGGCCAGCTAGAGAGAACCAATAGCGAGGACGCACAAGATTTTGGGGGCGGGACTGAGGCTACTCCGCGAGTGAAGAGGAGAAAAGACCGCGGAACTGCGAGACCGGAAGGGGCGGGGTCACACTGGGCGGTGGGCAAGGCGGAACCGACGGGAGTCTGGTCTTGGAGGCTCTGTGAGTCCACCTAGCGCCGCCAAAGACTTGGTCCCGTCCTTTTCTCCTACTGACAACCAAACACAGTGCCACCTGACCCTTAACAGAAGAGGCGCTCAGCACTGTGTCCAACCACCCCACCCCCGTACCCTCCTGCAGTCCACTTGACCCCACGCCAACTCCTGCGGGCAGCCTTCGAACTCAAAACGCCAGAGTGCCAACACCGGCCAGAGCAAGTGAACGGGCTGGAGAGGAATTCTTCATTTTTTTTTTTCTTTAAGATTTTATTTATTTGGCAGAGAGTACGTGCACAAGCGGGGGGAGCCGGGAGGATCCCCCACGGAGCAGGGAGCCCGACTGGGGTGGGGGGGCTTGATTCCAGGACCCTGAGATCATGACCTGTACTGAAGGCAGACGTCTTAACCAGCTGAGCCACCCAGGCACCCCGTTTTCATCATTTTGATGGAAAAGAGAAACTCCATTTATTCATTCATTAAGTCCACTGTTTACTGAACACAGATTGTGTGCCAGGCGCTTTTCTGGATGTGGGAGATACAGCAGCCAAGAAAAGATGAGGAGACGGGTAGTCATAGGCCCGTACTAATATGAGAGCTTGTGTTCCCACAACAGTAAACTGACACAAATAATGCCAAGACTGGAGGGTTGGGTCGTGAGCCATCCCTGCAGGTGGGGTGATTTGAGAAGCCTCTGCAAACAAGTGATGAGCAAGTGACGCTTGACTGTCACTTTAAAAAGACCCCTGTGGCTGCTGCAAGGACAGTAGACTGCCTGAAGAATCAGCGAGTCAGGGGAGACTGCAAGGCACAATGGTGTCTTGGGCAGGGTGGAGCCTGGAGGGTGGGGGAAGGGTGGGAGGTGCTTTTGCCCATTGATGGGACAGAGCTGTGAGAAAGCAATCAAGGGTGACTAGAAGGTCTGAGCCACAGGTCGGATGGATGGTGGTGGCCTTTACCAAGATGAAAAACGCTTGGGGAAAAGGAGAGCAGATGGAATCCCATTATGGCCCTGTTGAGTTTGGGGCATCTCTGTGACTTCCACCTGGAGAAATCTAAGGGTGGTGTTGGGGGAGAGATTGGCCAGGCAGTCCAGTTGTGGATATCAGTCCTCTGTACACCAGTGGCCTGTGTAGTCTTGGGCCCGTGTGAGGCATCCACGGGGTAAGGCTAAAGGGAGAGGAAGTGAGGCCCTGCCTGGGCGGCTTACCGTTCAGTGGTCAGAGAAGGCAGACCTGGCCAGGGAGGCCCGGGGAGGCTGGAGAGGGCTTCTAGATGCTGAGCCAAGAAAGGGCTTCAGGAGCAAGGCAGTGAGAAGCTCACAGAGATGAGGCCCGGGAATGGTGGGATGCAGCCGTGCCAAAGCCCCTGTGGCCAGGATACTGGAGGATAGGAGGAAGAGGAAGGTGCCCAAACAGATGTGACTTTACCAACATGGGGAGCTCAGGTGTGGACGTAACTGTAGAAGACAAGGAATGCCCTGGACCAGAGCACTGAGGTCCCCCGAGGAGACTGGAAAGGCTGAGAACCAGCTGACAGAGTTATCTCAGGTGGATCCTGAGAAAACAAGGGTGCTGAGAGGGGTTCCCTAAGGAGTGGCTCAAAGAGTCCCCAGGGGACAGGAGCAGAGGGAGAGGCTGAAAGCATGAAAGGGCGCTGTGCATTTGGCTCCGGAGTGAGAACAGGTCTGGCCTGATAACAGTGCGAATTGGATTTAACATGCTGAGAGTTTGGGTGGTGGGACCCCCCCCTTTAGATGGCCTCCATTGTCCAGCAAAGCAGGCCAAGGTCATGTTTGAGGTGGGCCCAGTGGAGTAGATCCCATCTGGGTGGAGGCAGGGCTGCAGACGCCAGGGCTGGCACCTGCCAGGTAGGAAAGCCATCCTGGGAGGTCAGGTTTCATGCCCGTGTGGGGAAGTGGGGGTATTCCTGCCTCCAGGCACCCAGCAAGCTCTAGGCCCTCCACTCAGGGTCAGGCCAGGGCTAATAGGAGGGGCTGTCATTGTGGACAGGGGCATCTGTCTCCCCTCTGATTGGGGCTGATAAGGCAGGCACCTCGCTTAGGGACAGACAGAGAAGCACATTCCCCGGGGAGCCCGGGAGGCTGGGACAGGTGGGGACATCCAGGGGAACAGTGGCTGGATTTTAGAGCAGATGCTCCCTCCTCAGAACCCTAGCTATTCTCAGAGGGGGAAACTGAGCCCCAGTAGGAGGCACAGCAGGGCCTGAGGCAGACCTCCGTCACCAGTCCAGGCTCTTCCCGTCAGTTGCAGGCCCACGGCGGTTCCACTTCTCGCCTCAGGCACCTTCAGACAGTTATTTAGGGAGAGGAACCCTGGACTCCCCGTGGTCCCAGGGGCATAGAGATGTGGGCAGGCAGCCTGATGTCTATGTGGCTGCTGGTCTGAAGTGGGGGTTGGGGGGTGAGGGGTGCCAGCTGGGCCCACCCTCCCTCTTGGGCTGAGGATGAAGCTGAAGGAGGGCCTGTGGTCCCTGGGCCAGGTGACAACGAGCCCTGCTCCTTAAGCTGCCTCTCTGACCTTGCTGTGTTTTCCTTTTGACATGAATCTGCCCCCTTCAGACCCTGGGCCTCCTCCATCACGGGGGGGCTTTCCCTCAGGGGCTGGGAGCTCAGTGCCAACCCCCTACTGGGCCCCCAACTGTGGTGGGAAGACTGCCCCCACAACTCCACCCAGCCCCTCCCAGGAGCATCTGTGTCCCCGTTGGCCCTTCCTGTCTGGGTCATGGTGTATTTTTAGCACCGAATCCGGAACCTACTCTGCAGCAGCTGCCTGTGGCCGGAGTGCAAGAACAATAAACCGTCCAGGTGGGCTCTGTCAGGCCAGGGCTGGCCCTCTGAGCTTGGTAGCAGATTCCAGGCTTTCCAGGAATTAGCAGGTCTCTGGGGTGGATGGGAAGGGAGGAGGCAGTTTGGGGCTGAGGAAGAGTAGCATGAGCCAGGCACATCTGGGGAACAGTCTGTGCAAAGGTCCTGAGGTGCCATGGTGCGGGTACAGAGAGAGGCAGAAGGCATGGCAAGGAAGAGGGGCTGTATGCACTGTGAGGCTGAGCAGGGCTGTAGAGGCTGCGGTCCCTGCCCCGAAGGGCAATGAGGAGCCTTCTGAGAGTTTTCAGCCTGGTGGTACATGCCAGTCAGATGGCAGCTCTCGGGAGGAAGAAGGAGAGAAGAAGAGAAGCACTCATCTGAGTGGAGAAGGATGGCAGCCAGCCTGCATTAGGGGTGAGTGACAGAGGAAGGAGGTGGAAGCCACAAACCTTCGTGACTGATTGGCAGAGAGGTGAGTGTTGGGAAGGGCCAGGTTTCGGAGGGAAACCTCCCACTGGCTTGGGACATGTCAATTCAGGTGCTGTGGGACATGACCACCTCAGGGAAGCCCTCCCTCCCTGGCCACCCCAGCTTGGTTCTCCCAGCCCCTTGTCACCTACAGCACGGGTAGGTGCTCTCAGCTCACCATGCTCTCTATCCCTGGAAGGCCTCAGTGACCTTTGAGCCTCAAGAAGGCCGAGACCTGTGCTCCAGTGCTGGATCTGTGGCCTGGGGGCTGGCACTGAGACCTGACCCTGCCAAGTGGGCCTCTGTGTCCCGGTCTGTGAAATGGGCTAGAGGGAAGAGCCCATCTGTAGAGCCTCCTTCACCTGTAGTCTGTCCTGCTGTGGGGAGTATCAGACTCCTGGGACACAGGCGGGCCCCCCCTCGACCCCCGCAAGGCTGGTCTCTACCCTGAAAGAGCGAGAATGCACCAAGGCAGGACTCTCTCCCTGAGGCTGGTTTTCTCGCCTGCCTTCTCCCGGTCCAGAGCTCTCCCAGGGCTGCAGTGGGGAACATTCACAGAGGAACATTCACAGAGGCCTCAAGGGCCTGGGAGGAAGGCAGTAGGGTCTGGCTCTGGTGGGGATATGGGGAAAGATACTGACATTGTGCAGGGAAGGGCCAAGAGTCGTGGGCTTGCTGAGGAAGGACTGCCGGGTGGGCAGGAAGACTCTGGACAAGGACAGTGGAGAGGGCACCAAGGCCAGGAGAATGACTTGAGCAAAGGTGTTGAAACATGGAGAATCCATGTCTCGGGCCACCTGGGTGGCTCAGTCGTTAAGCATCTGCCTTCGGCTCAGGTCATGATCCCAGGGTCCTGGAATCGAGCCCTGTATTGGGCTCCCTGCTCAGGAGGGAGCCTGCTTCTTTTTCTCCTGCTCCCCCTGCTTGTGCTCTTTCTTTCATTCTGTCAAACAAATGAATAAAATCTTCAAATTAAAAAAAAAAAAAAAAGAATCCATGTCTCACGGAGGCAAGGACAAGTGGGGGCCTGAGAGCCAAGGTTGGAGCCAGTCGCCACGGTCAGAACAGTGGCTCAGTGACCCCCTCACCGGATTCTGCACCACTCACTGAAGCCCCTCAGTGGGTTCCTGGACCCAGTTCCGATGCATGTGTGTGGGGCGTGTGTGTGTGCTCAAGCTTCCCCACACCCACAAGCAACCAGACCTCAACAGGGTGTCCGAGAATTCCACTCAATTCTAACACTCCACCCTGAGATAGCATCAGATTCCACAGGCTAAGGGCTCAGTCCCCCCAAGATCACCCCCACTTCAGGGGAGAGTCCAGAGGTTATTACCTGTACTTCTTGGCTCTATATTAGGTTCCCACGAACCCCCTTTGGGCTCCACTAATTTGCTAGAGCGACTCACAGAACTCAGGAAACCTGTTTACTCACTAGATTACTGGTTTAAGTCAAAAGATATTAAAGGGTACCAATTGGGGCGCCTGACTGGCTCAGTCAGAAGAGCCTGCCACTCTTGATCTTGGGTTTGTAAGTTCGAGCCCCACACTGGGTGTAGAGATTACTTAAAAACAAAACAAAAACAAAAACAAAAAAGGGGATCCATCAAAGCCACAGGGAGAGATACCTAATGTGAAGTCCCAAACAAAGGAGCTTCCGCCATCGTGGAAGTTGGAGTTCTGCACCAGGCCACATGGAAGCCTTCCGGTTCCCCAACCGGGAAGCTCTTGGAACCCCATCCTTCTGGAGGCTTCACTACCTAGGCACAAATGATGCAAGTGTGGGCTGCTGATGCTTGAATCCGCCTTTAGCTCTTCTCCTCCCCCACCCCTTATGTCAGGTCCTGGGACTGCAAGCTCCACCCCTTTATTCGAGGGTGGTTTCCCTGGCAACCGGCCCCCATCCTTAAGTGTTTTCCGAAAAGTCACCTGCTTAACATAAACCCAGCTGTGATGGAAAGGACCTTGTTATGAGTAATAAGAACCCCATTTCACCTTCATGGCTCAGAAGAGCCTTCAGGAATTGATGAGAGAACAAGTATTAGAACACAAGAGGCTCCCCTTCCTCTTATCCCCCAAGGAATTCCAAGGATTTGGGAGCTGTCAGCAAGGAACTTGGATAAAGATCTAACAAATACGAGAAATATATTTTGGTCATCTGAAAGAGCAAATCTCTCTCTTTTTTTTTAAGATTTTATTTATTTGACAGAGATCACAAGTAGACAGGCAGGCAGAGAGAGAGGGGGAAGCAGGCTCCCCGCCAAGCAGAGAGCCCGATGCGGGGCTCAATCCCAGGACCCTGAGATCACGACTTGAGCTGAAGGCAGAGGCTTAACCCACTGAGCCACCCAGGTGCCCCCCAAATATATCTCTTATCAATCACACACTATCACATGGCCACCTTACCAAAGAGGGTTTTTTTAAATATATTTTTTTTAAGATTTTATTTATTTATTTGACAGAGAGAGATCACAAGTAGGCAGAGAGGCAGGCAGAGAGAGATGGGGAAGCAGGCTCCCTGCTGAGCAGAGAGCCCGATGCGATGTGGGGCTTGATCCCAGGATCCTAAGATCATGACCTGAGCCGAAGGCAGAGGCTTTAACCCACTGAGCCACTCAGGCGCCCCTCAAGGAGGTTATTATTACAGATGAGGAAATGGGCTCAGAGAGATTAAGTCACCTACTCGAGGACACTCAGCTAGAGAGAGAGGAACCAAGACACCAAGATGCCCATGCTGACTTTGCCACCATGAGGAGTGATGGAAATGGCTGGTGGCAGTGAGCTGCCCTGCTCCTAGATCTTATCATAGGGCACAGGAGAGTTCAGCGAGGGGAGTGAGGGACATCACCTGCAGGTGCCTGTGGAAGGTAGCCCCCCCATCCCCCCACCCAGCCAGCATCTCATAGCCTCAGACGGTTCTCCAGCCAGAGTTTGGAGGCAAAACCTCTTTGCCGCCTCTGGGCTTCTGGAGTGTCATGAGCATCATAAGCACTCCCCGGGACGCTCCCCTGCTGAGCAGTGTGGGTGCCTGGCTCTCTGCCTGGGCCTCAGGGTCACTGTGTCTGACCCTAGATGGCCGGATGGGCGCGTCCTTTCCCAGCTGGTCCCTTCCCAGCTGTCTTGATCCTCAGCAAGTGCCCTTAATTCCCACTTCCTTCTGTGGCCACTGCCGGAATGTCAAAGCCACCTCCGGCCAGCCACTCAGGAGTCCCCAGAGCATCTGGCGGAGCCTCTCCCTGGACTCAGCTATTTTGGGGCTCATCACTGTGGGTGGTGTTTTGGGAGAAGCGGGAAATCCGCTTGTCAGAGTCAACGGCACGGCAGGGCCACAATGCCCGTTCACCCAGACAGGAGGAGCGCAAGGCGCCGTAAAAAGACGGGATAGCCCCGTGAGTGTGTGCCGCTTGTCTGCACACGGGGTGGGGTGGGTTGGGGGGTGGCTCACAAAACGTGGCTGTGGTTTGTGCGGCCCTGACGTGAGTGTGCGGAAGCCGGGGCCACACTGTCCTACAGTCTTCCTGCTCCTTACAGGATGAGCAGGCCGTGCTGGCCTGTGGTCTGTCTGCCTGTGGCCGTGGCCTGTCAGCACTGTGGCCCTGCCACCAGAATTCCACTTCCCTGCCCTTGGTTTACCCCAGCCACTGGGGCCTCGTTAACAAAACAAAAGCAGAATGAAAATGGCAAGATTTGGTGCAAGAGGGAACACTGACTTTGAATGAGAACTGAAACAAAACAAGCGTTACATTCATAAAAGCTGACAAATACCGCCCAACATCATAAAACCCAGAAAAATATCCCTCCATCTTGAGAAGCGTACGGCCAGATGGCGTGCTGTGGCAGGTCAGGCAGGGACTGGTCACCAGCCAGGCCCTTGTGCAGGCCCCTTGGGGCAATGGAGGTGGGGGGAGGGGTCCAGGAAGGGGTGAGGGGGTACCCGGGAAGGGCTGGGCTGCCTTTTCAGCTTCCACATCGCACCCTAGTAGCGGGTGGCCACAGGGGAGTGGCCGCTTTGGTGCCCTCCCCTCTCCTCCCTGCTGGGAGGAGGTCCTCTCCTCCACAAGGAATGCCGGCATCAGTGCTTCAGACTTTGGCCTGACCACCCCCCAAACCCCCACCTCCCACCCTCTCCTCCAGATGTGGACACAGCTGTATTCTTCAAGCAGCCAACCACAAGGACATTCTTTCCTTCTAATTACTGATGGCTTCAAATTTCCTAGCCGCAAGGGTCTCGTTGTCCTGTCCTCAAATATCAGAGGGTGGCCAGGAGGGGCCGCTTTGACTGGTTGTAGCCCTCCCTCCCTCCCTCCCTCCCTCCCTTCCTTCCTTCTCTTCTTTGAACCATCAAATTGGAAATGAGACACAGAGCTGGAATGGATGCCTGCCAGCTCTGAGGAGGAGGGTGAAGCAGGATTCAGGGGTAGGGCCTGCGGGCCTTGCCTTCTGCACCCCTGCCCCCGCTGGGGATGTCCAACTATGCTGCTGCCCCTCCGTGTTAACACAGCCAAGGGCCTGTCTGGGACAAGTGTGAGGGTCAAGAGAGGGCCGGGTGCCTGTCCTCAGGATGCTCAGTGCAGGGAAGGTCAACAGACACACACAGGGGCCTGAAGACACAATGCCTGTGCAGTGGGCAGGCCAGGGGTTATGATGTCCACATTTTACAAGTAAGCAGAGACTCAGAGAGAGGCGGGAGCTCTTGGAGCTGCAGAAGCCCCACTGGGTGTTGGCTGCAGCCAGGCCCGTGGCTGCCATGCTGTGCTGGGTGACAGCCCGCGGCCACTCTCTCAGCCTGGTGTCCAAGGTCAGCAGGTCTGCCAACCTTTGCCCCCATACCTCCCTGGGAGACTTCTGGGGTGGGGCAGAGGTGTCAATCCAGGTAGGAGCAACAGGAAAGACTGAAAGGAGGAAGGGCCTTTGAGTGGCCTTGAACCAGGAGTTAAAGGCCCACTCTGCAGCACTTCTGGGAAATGGAGGCCCAGAGAGGCTAAGAGGTAGGCCCAGAATGGGTCAGCCCTAAGTCAGGTGCCAGGTACCTCAGCCTGGACTAGTAGTGGTCCACGCAACACTCAGCCCCAGTGATGCCTTGGCCTTTTCCTGGCCTGAGCCCTGGAGGAGAGGCCAAGGGGCTCTCGGTCCAAACTGAGCACCGGGTCCAGCGGGAAAGGCACTAGCTCGGTGGAGCCCGCAGCGGCACAACCTGGGGTTTGTCGCCCCCTCGTGGCCAGAGCTGGTGGCGGCGGCATCGGGGAAATCTCGGGAACCCAGCAGGGCGGGGCAGGCTGAATGGGGGTCTGGAGGCCCCATCTCTGGTACGCCGCCACCCCCCAACCGCGACAGCGCTGGGACAACAGGCAGAGGCATTTTCTGGGACAGGCCAGGTGGGGGTAAAGGGCAGCAGAGCCGGCAGGCAAGAGGTGGGTCACAGGCTACCATGGGAGTTTTACTGGCTTTTCTGTATTGATTATTATTTTTTAAATTTAAATTCAGTTAATTAACATATAATGTAGTATTGGTTTCAGAGGTATAGGCCTGTGATTCATCAGCCTTATATAACACCCAGTGCTCATTATATCACATGCCCTCCCAATGTCCATCACCCTGTTACACCACCCCCACCTCCCCACTTCCCCACCCCTCCACCCCGCCCCAAGCAACTCTCAGTTTGTTTCCTATGATTAAGAGTCTCTTGGGACGCCTGGGTGGCTCAGTTGCTTAAGAGGCTGTCTTTGGCTCATATCATGATCCCAGGGTCCTGGAATCAAGCCTGCTTCTCCCTCTATTATCTGCTCCCCCTGCTTGTGTGTGCTCTCTCTTTCTCTGCTCCCCTCTGGCAAATAAATAAATAAAATCTAAAGAAAAAAAAGTCTCTCATGGTTTGTCTCCCTCTCTGGTTTTGTCTTGTTTCATTTTTTCCTCTCTCCCCCTATGATCCCCTGCCTCGTTTCTTAAATTCCACATATCAGTGAGATCATAAGATAATTTTCTCTGATTGATTTATTTTGTTTAGCATAATACCCTCTAGTTCCATCCACATTGTTGCATGTACTGGTTATTTTTATTCTATTTTAATTTTTAAAAATTTATTTGACAGAGACATAGCAAGAGAGTGGACACAAGCAGAGGGAGTGGGAGAGGGAGAAACCAGCTTCCTGCCCAGCAGGGAGCCCGATGTGGGGCTCCGATCCTAACCAACTGAGCCACCAAGGTGCCCTGTATTCATTAATTTTAGTGTGAGCATCATTCCTCCCTGCTTCCTGCTGAGTGCCAGGGGCAGATCCAGGCCCACTCTGGGCCTCAGTTTCCCTATCTCTAGAGTGAAAGGATCTAGCTTGTAGGAGGGGGCATGGAGGCATGGCCTCGCACCCAGCTGCACCCAGCTGCACCCAGCTGGAGGCCGGCCCCTGATCTACACTAGCCACCGGTAGGTGTCTTTTCTGAGTGGCTGGTGGCTGTGGCGGGTTACCCCTCCTTCCCTGCCCCTCACTTCCACCTTCTCAGGAGACCCACTAGGTGAAAATCAGATGCAGAAACCCAAGGGCTGGAAGAGTCAAGTGGTGTTCTTTCTAAACTCCCCCCAACTCTTTTGTGGTTTGCTGGCACTACTGGAGTTGGGCAGGCAGGCCTCTCCTATCTGGCAGGGTCTGCCTGGCTGACTTGGGATCTGAGGACTTCCAGCAGGGCTGTTGCAGGTCCACACTTGACCTTGTGGAGTCTAAGGGGATGTGGGAAATACAGGCAAAAGAAAAAAAAATTCCTTACTACTTACAGCCCATTGACGAGTCCTTGAAACAGTCAGAGTAACCTTCCTCTGGGAGCTCAGCAGCCTATACGTTAATACTTTGCTAAGGGCAAAAGACCCAACCCCCCAGGATCCTCTAAGATCTAAAGTACAGACTTAGGATCTCCCTAACCTCCTCCCAATTGAAAGTCTATAATCAGCCACTGGTCACAAGCCCAGTGCAGCTCTTTCTGACCACGGGTCCTGTCCCAGTGATTTAATAAAACCACCTTTTTTTTTTTTTTAAAGATTTTATTTATTTATTTGAGAGATGGAGATCACAAGTAGGCAGAGAGGCAGGCAGAGAGAGAGAGAGAGAGAGGAGGAAGCAGGCTCCCTGCTGAGCAGAGAGCCTGATGCGGGGCTCGATCCCAGGACCTTGGGACCATGACCCGAACTGAAGGCAGAGGCCTTAACCCACTGAGCTACCCAGGCGCCCCTAAAACCACCTTTTTGCACCCAAGATGCCTCAAGAATTCTTTCTTCACCGCTGGCTCTGAACCCCAATCATTTCTCCACCATTGGACACTTGTTTGCAAAGGAGACTGAAACCTCCCACAAGGCAGTTGCCAGAGGATTAGCATACAGCCCTGGGGCCACCCACTGCTCACACCTTGACCTTCATACTCAAGGTTAAACTCCCAGTTAATGTTTGCTGAGGAGAAACCTCAAGCTTCCAGGCTTAAGGATAATAATTAAGGGTTGCTTGGACTGCTCAGTCACTGAGCGGCTGCCTTCTGCTCAGGTCATGAACCCAGGGTTCTGGGATGGAGCCCAGAATCAGGATCCCATTCAGCGGGGAGCCTGCTTCTCCCTCTCCCTCTGCCTGCTGCTCTGCCTACTTGTGCTCTCTTTGTCAAATGAATAAATACAGTCTTTAAAAAAATAATAAATAAAATCCTCAGGATGCCTGGGTGGCTCAGTTGGTTAAGCCTTTGACTCTGGGTTGTGATCCCAGGGTCCTGGGATGGAGTTCCTCATAGGGCTTCCTTGCTCAGTGGGAAGCCTGCTTCTTCCTCTGCCTGCCATTCCCACTGCCTGTGCTCGCTCTGACAAAACAATAAAATCTTTTAAAATAAAAATAAAATTTTTATGAAGGCTTCATAGTCTGTGCAATTTTCTGCAACTTTATTCATGCCTTGTTAGGAGTCACCTAACTTTATGTTAATGCTGTTCTTCTAGTTCATCACTTTTCACTGATGACCGGCGTTCTCGGGTCAACCACAAATCATTCTCGGGACAAACCACAGATGACGGA
Organism: Lontra canadensis; assembly: GCF_010015895.1. Taxonomy (NCBI): domain Eukaryota; kingdom Metazoa; phylum Chordata; class Mammalia; order Carnivora; family Mustelidae; genus Lontra; species Lontra canadensis. The sequence goes on from NW_022631051.1 coordinate 12,026,242, forward strand.
CATCTGGGCTGTTAACAGTATGCTGCATTTGTGAACAGAAGTTATTGAGCATGGGATTAAGAGTTCTTATTTTCAGGCAGACCCAGGAGAGGAACTGTTGGAATTTGCTGGCTTGTCAGGTGTTTGCAACTCCCATTTTCTAGGTATGCCCAGATGGCTCTCCAGCGTCATTGCACCCATCTACATTTTCATCAACAGCGAGCATTCCAGCTGATCTTTATTGCCTTGGTATTGTCAGAATGAAGCTGCCAGTCTGTTGAGTGGGACATAATATTCTGTTGTCGATCCAGTTTGCATTTCCTCATTGCTGATACAGGCAAGAATCTTTTCATGTTTTTTTGGCCACTTCCGTTTATATTCTATACATTCCCGGTTCAGAGACTTTGCCCATTGTCTTGTTTTATTCCGAATACTAATACTTTTTTGGTCATAAGCTTTTCGACAACTTCTCCAACGTGGTAGCTTTTAGTCTCACTTTTTATGGTTATCTTTTAACATAGATTTTTAATTTAATAATTTTTTGATTATTATTTATTTTTATTTTTAATGATATTAAATCCTCATAAGAAACCTGTATGTTTTATCCTTACTTATTCTGAGGTTATTGTAGAAGCTGCTTTTAGGCAACCAACTTGCGCAATGGACACCTGAGTAGGGTAGAAGGGCACACAGTGACCACCTACTCCCTGGGTGAATACAAGCAGGCCCATTGAGTGACCCACCTCAAAATATGTTGAAGCCCTAGTTGACCAGCACAGCTATTTGCAGGAAAAAAATTTTTTTTTGAAAAATAACAACAAAAAAAGAAAGAAATCTATTTAAATAAAATATTAGGAACTGAAACCAACAATGTGTTAATAGCAACAATGACAACACTATGAACAAGTTGTGTTTATCCTAAGAATTAAAGGATTAATTACCCCTAGAAACTCTATTGATGTAACTGAGCTCATAAACAGTACAGTAGAACCCATATGATCATTGCAACAGGTGCAGAAAACACATGCAATTAGCAACTGCTACTACTTTATTGTATTTTTCCTTAATAACGCATGATGTTTTTAGAAAAACCTTTTTAAAAGATTTTTATTTATTTGTCAGAAAGAGGGCACAAGCACAGGGAGAAGCAGACTCCCTGCTGAGCAGGGAGCCGGGACTTGGGCTTGATCCCAGGACTCTGGGATTGTCCTCTGAGCCTAAGGCAGAGGCCCAACAGATTGAGCCACCCATACGTTCCAATGTTTTTAGAAATTTTTTTTTAGAGCAGAGCAGCAGGGACTGCTGGGTGGCTCAGTCAGTTAAACAACCACTCTGGATTTCGTCTCAAGTCATGATCTCAGGGTCTTGCAATGGCGTCCCCAGTTGGGCGGGTGCTGAGCTGGAAGCCTCCTTGGAATTCTCTCCCTCTGCCCCTCCTCGAGCTCGAGCCCTCTCTCTCTCTCTCTCTCTCTCAAAAAATTTTTAAATGTATTATTATTATTATTTTTAAAGATTTTATTTATTTATTTGACAGAGATTACAAGTTGGCGGAGAGGCAGGCAGAGAGAGAGGAGGAAGCAGGCTCCCTGCTGATCAGAGAGCCCGATGTGGGGCCTAATCCCAGGACTCTGAGGTCATGACCTGAGCGGAAGGCACAGGCTTTAACCCACTGAGCCACTCAGGCGCCCCAATTATTATTATTATTTTAAATTCAGAGCAGCAAAAATCAAACAAAAACCAGACATGAGCAAGAAAGATACTGCAGGTTTCGTTCTGGTGTATGTCCCAACACAGTCTTTGCTCAAAAGGCTTCCTAAGGTCATTTTTGGATATACGCTTCTATGACCACAAAGAGTGTCTTTGCCAAGTCTGGCTCGGTTTGGCCTTTTTCCACGTCCTGGATTCCACGCAGGATCTGAGAAGCCCTGAGAAATAAAAGATTAGGGGCGCCTGGGTGGCTCAGTTGGTTAAAGCCTCTGCCTTCGGCTCAGGTCATGGTCTCAGGGTACTGGGATCGAGCCCCGCATTGGGCTCTCTGCTAGGCAGGGAGCCTGCTTCCCCAACCCCCTCTCTGCCTGCCTCTCTGCCTACTTGTGATCTCTCTCTCTCTCTAATAAATAAATAAATCTTAAAAAAAAAAAAAAAAAGAAATAAAAGATTAACCAGCTCCAGTGGACCCTGTGGTTCCTCACCTCCAAGGTCCAGCCTCTCATGCCATCAACCCCAAACCGGTTCTCCGCTCTGCACCCAAATCACTGGCTCTGCCAGGACTGACGGATGAGAGCGCTCCAGAGACTGGTGGGTCTGCTCTTCAGTCCCTTCTGATTCTGTCCCTCCACTGGGTCAAGGGAGGGGACCTGGATTGGGGGAGGGTGGGGACGTCGGTGGGAGCAAGGGTGGGGCTCCTGTGCCGTGGTGGTTGGCAGGGGGGCTGTTGGGGGTAAAAGGAAGCAGGGGAGAGGGGCCAGGAGGGGCAGCCGCGGAGGTCCAAGGGGGAACGAGGCAGGGACCGGCATCACACCGGAGGCGGCAGCAAGAAAAAGGACGAGAGACCAGGACAGGGTTTCGGGTGAATCTGGAGGTCGCTGGGACTTCCCGGGGCAACTGCAAGGCGTAGGCCATGGTGACCTCGGACCACAGTTCCCTTCCGGTTTGCAGAGACGGGCCCCAGGCTCGGCCGACCAAGGAGTGTGTGGCTTTTCAGCCTCAAAGGATGGAGGAAGAACACCACCGGCCCTGTTGGATCTCGTTCCCCGGTGACGGTCTGAAGCGCCTCACACCCTGTAACCGCCCTCTGCGCCTGCGCAGGTGTCTAGGGCGCGCGCTCTGCCCAGAGGCACGCTTTGCGCGAGTCTTTCGCTCACTCAACTGCCCTCAACACCCACAGCGCTTGTGCATCGCATCCGCTTAAGGCCTCTGAGGTGGCAAGCGCGTCTACCACGCCCACTGCGCATGCGCTTCCCCAACGTTTCTGGGGTCCTGCAGCAAAGATCCCTCCCTCTGTTCCGCGCGCTTGAGCGTCGGGGCGCCCGGTTACGGCAGGGGCAGTTCTGAATGGCAGACTCGATGTTGTAGCGAATGCTAGAGAAGTGTGTACGTGCTCGATGCCGTCCTGCGATCGGGAAAGTTCTGAATTCCGAAACACGCCCGGCCCCGGTGTTTGGGAGGGATAGCAGACCGGCGTTAATGCACCGGCGCAGCCCCTCTAGAAGGCTTAGCGGAGGAGTCCGTGTATAAAAGTAGTTGGTGCTTGCTTGTCCAGTGGAGTTAGGTGCTGGGCTCCGAGGAGCATAAGCTGGAGGTCGCGTGCAGGAATGGCCAGGGGGCCAGTGCAGCGGTGCATGGGGTCACCTGTCTGCAGAACTGTGGCTGGGCAGCATCCCACGCGAGCAGCCCTCGTGCTTCCCACGTTGTTCTGGAGTCCTCTGGTGGGTCGGACATGCCCGCAGAGACAGCAGCCCTTGGGCACTGCAGTCCTGGTCGCCTCACCCCCTCCCGCGACTGTTTCCCACCCTCGCCACATCCCCAACCTTCATTTCCTCCTCCACGCTCCCTCTGAGCCCTGTCCTGATGTTCTGCTTCACAGAGAAGTGGGGGCAGCCAGAAGAGAACATCCACGCCACCCACCACCCATCTTTGGGTTCCCCTATCCTCTTCCCCAGAGCTCCAGTCCTCCCACTCCTCTGCCAGCCTGCACTAATTTCCTTCAGATACCTGCATGGCACATTCCCCCGTGTCCTTCAAGTCCTTGTGCAGATGTCACCTTCACAGGGCCTATTCTCAGACCACACGCTCCAAACACTCCCTCACACCCTTCCCTGCTTTATCTCTGCTTTACACCAGCTGACATACTTTGTGTTTTCCTTGTTCATTATGTCATTGCTGGTCTTCCTCCGATGGAAGGAAGGCTCTGTGAGGTCACGGATTCTGTTGCCAGTTCCATGGTTATATCAGTAGCACCTGGAACAGCTGGCTTATTTTCCACACTAGGGAGGCAAGAAATATCTGTTCACTGAATTGTTAATCACTGGTATAGCTAATGTTGTCATGCTTTTCATGATCAGGCACAGGACTAGGCAATCTCCATGCATGATCTCGGTGAATCAATTTCCTACCTCAAAAAATTGAGCATCCCTAAAAAATATACTGACCTAAGGGGACAGGACCTTAGCATTGAGCTCTCATGGCTGGGTGCTCTGGAGAGTTCTCTCTCCATCTTCAAGGGTGTTGCACGGTGCAGTTAAGCTTCTGACTCTTGGTTTCTGCTCAGGTTCTGATCTCAGGGTCCTGAGATCGAGCCCTGCATGGGGCTTATGTGCAGCATGGAATCTGCTTGAGATTCTCTCTCCCTCTGTCCCTCTGGTTCATTCTCTCATTCTCTCTTAAATCAATAAATCTTTAAAAAAGATTAACTGCTATCTTGGAGACCTGCCAACATTTTCTGCCCCATGGGCTTTGTGTATGTGTGTATGTGTCTCTCTCTCTTTTGGGGGGAGGGGGTTATTATTATTATTATTTTTTACTAATGTCTGCACTCAACATGGGACTCAAACCCTGACCCTGAAATCAAGAGTCACATCTTATTCCAACTGAGCCAGCCACCTCTTGCTGCTTCCTTTTTTTTTTTTTTTAAGATTTTATTTATTTACTTGACAGAGGGAGAGAGAGCACGAGCAGGAGGAGCAGCAGGCAGAGGGAGAGGGAAAGGGAGAAGCAGGCTCCTTGCTGAGCAGGGGCTTGATCCCAGGACCCTCGGATCATGACCTGAGCTGAACCGATGGAGCCACCCAGGCACCCCCCTCTTGCTGCTCCCTGCAGATCTTCTAAGTGGACCATTCGCCTCCATGCAGCCCACATGGAGCGTCAATGTGACTCCAGTGAGATGGAGTCCTGGGCCCTCACCTGGCTCCCTCTTCCGGCTTCCAAAAGGAAGTTATTTAGGCCTTAGGGAACTGTGGGCAGGTCCTCCAATGGACCTCCGATGGACCTGTGCCACAGGTCTCTAGACCTGTGGCAAGATCTTTGACAAGATCCTGCGCTCCAGAGCCCCTTCCTCAGCCTCCCCGTTGCCAGCACAATAGCTCACCAAATGGAGAAAGCACATCAGTTTTTACCCAGCTGGGTCAGCTCCCTAGCACCGTTCCTAGCTGGGACAGGCACTGGGTGTTTGATAAAACGAATAAATAGTCGTCAGGTTCTGGAAGTTCTTTGGAAAATCTTCAGCCAAACATCCTTCCGCCATGAAACCGGTATGAAAGTACTTAAAAAATCATACATTTGTCTTGTAGGATTTCAGATTTGTAGGGTGATCTGCTAGAACAAGACAGGCAGTATGATTTACTAGGAAAAGATCAATGATTTGATTTTTGTGTAGTCAACTACTTTGTGCATGCCTAGGAAAGTATCTGAGAGGAGCAGTTCAATGCTGTGCCTTTGGGTCAGTGGAGAACTTTCAGCATATACTAAATTTTCGAGCATTTTAATAAGCATGTTGTTTTGTCATTAAAAACTAGAAGAGGGGGACGTCTGGGTGGCTCAGTTGGTTGAGCCGCTGCCTTCGGCTCAGGTCATGATCCCAGAGTCCTGGGATTGAGTCCCCAGTTGGGGGGGGGGGGGTCCTTGCTCAGCAGGGAGCCTGCTTCTCCCTCTGACTGCTGCTCCCCCTGCTTGTGCTCTCTCATACATACACAAAAATAAATAAAGTCTTTTAAAAAAAAATTGAGCATCCCTAAAAAATATACTGACCTAAGGGGACAGGACCTTAGCATTGAGCTCTCATGGCTGGGTGCTCTGGAGAGTTCTCTCTCCATCTTCAAGGGTGTTGCATGGGGATGAAAACTGTCCTCTGTTGTACCAAGTGTGTGTGGCACATGTGTACATTGGCTGCCTATCCCCCACCCTGGAGGTAGGCATGATCATCTCCAGGTCCAGTAAAGAAGTGACCCAGAGAGGACAAGGGAGGAGGGGCAGAGTTGGCAGCAGGACCCAAGCAGGGCCACCAGTTGTGGCTACTCTCTGCTACTTCATATGCCCCACAAGTCCCCACACATACAGATCCATGCGGCCCTTCTGTTAGCCTTACTATGAAACAGGCTGGCAAGTGAGAGAAGGAGGTGCAGCCTCTCTGTTGGAGAATGTTTTGCTAGGGTCAGCCACTGGGGCTGGGGAGCTCTAGTCCTGCTAGGGGCAGAGCCTCACTCTCCTGGGGCCCCAGCTCAGAGCATTGTGCCCCAGAACAACAGCAGGCAGGCCTTCCCAGGGACAGCCTGGCACAGAGGGCCACAGACCTGTTGTCTATTTTGGGAAGATGCTGATGGGGGAGAGGGTGGAGGATGAGGGGGCAGTGAGGCCTGGAACTCGAGAGCAGATACTGGGGTTCCTCAACCTGCCAACCACGTGACCTAAGTAACCCCTCCTCTCTTTGCCTCAGTTGGCTTATCTGCAAAGTGGAAACATCACTGCATAGTTGAACTAGATTGCAGTGCCGTGATTGGCAGGTTGCAGCCCTGGGAGGGAGGTGGAGGCTATTAAAAGTCACTCTGTATCCTTCCCTCTCTCCTCAGATTCAGGGCAGGGTCCTGCTCCTGACCACCTGTGCGGCTGGCATTGGTGGGACTTTTCAATTTGGCTACAATCTCTCCATCATCAATGCCCCAACTTTGGTATGTATTTTCTGTGCCCGCCATTCCTATCCCAGTAGGTGCGGGGGAAGGCTAACAGTTGCCTGCTGTGGGGTTCAGGCCAGCATCCACTTTGTGGAGCTTTCCCCCCACGCATCTACCTTCACTGAGATGGCCCACAGGTCCTACAGATGCAGGTTCAAACCCAGCTCTACATCCTCCCTTGAACCTGTATGTCCTCCTGGGTCTCGGATGTCAGTGGATATCTCTACTGTCTGCCTAGTGGGGGACCAGCCTTGACTCTGCCCCTTGCCCCCAAATACCGAGCCCTTCCTAACTACCTCTTGCTAGCCATTTCTCCCTGTGTCTCTGCCATGACTCCAGTTCAGACCCTGTCTCTCCTTCCTGGACCCCTGGCTTTGCCTCCTCACTGGCCTCGAAAGTTTGACCAAGCCACTCCCCTGCCCAGAAACATTCTGTGGCTCTCCAATGCCTATAGGAATAAGAACAGACTCATCCACCTGAAATTCAAAGCCTCCTTAGATCAGAACCTGTCTACCCGTCCCCTGCCTTCATTCCCTGAACCCCACTAGCAAAGCAATTTAAATGCGGGTCCCCAAATGCACACAGCCCTCTAAGCCTCTTTTGCTTGCTGCAGAAGCCCCTCAAGGACCACCCAAACACCATCACCATCCTGAAACCTTCCTTCAACAGCACCCCCCAACCCCAGGTGGAAGTTGCCCCTCCCTCCCCAGCCCTTAGAGCAGGCTGTCCCCACTCAGGTTGTGTGCCGGTCGTGTGGGGCCCATCTCATCCTCCCGCTGGTTTGCTCTCAGTGTCTGAGTCGTCCTTGTGCCCCCAGCGCATGGTATCGACCTGGCCCAAGGGACTTTCTTGGCCTCAGAGACTCCTAATCCACCAAATGGATTTCCAGCCAAGGGCAGGAGAGGCTGGGCTTGGTTCCTAGCTCTCCTAGACGGTCCTTCCCCCAGAGGGACCTGACAGGCACCAGGCTGACACCCATTACCCTGAGCTAGCCTGAGCCGAGGGGAGCTGGTCCAACCCCTCCATCCGCTGCCCTCCCCACGTCCTCCCTCACATCCTGCTGGGAGGCCTGAGACCAGTCAGACCCTTAAATGTGTTTGAGACTTGCCCAAGTGCAGTCATTCCTCATCCTGTGGCCTCTGTTCACTTAGCTAGAACTGCAGCTCTGGGGGTGAGGGACTGGGGTGTCCTGACCACCCTCTACAGCTCTGACCTGTGGCTAAAGCCATGAGCAAGTCCTTTCACCTCCCTGGGCCTAATTTAGAGTGTAAACAGCAAACAGAGTGACGTGTATCTAACAGAATACCTCTAAGGGCCATCAAAGTTGGGGTCCCCAGGAAGCAGGTGGCACAGTCCAGATAAGTCAGGTAGGTTTAGATGCCACAAGGGACGATTTACAGATTGAGTGTGGCAGAGAGCACGCAAGACTAAGGAGAGCTCAGTGACACCAGAGTCATTACCACGCCTGCCCGCAAACGGACACGTGGAAGGAGCAGTAACCGAAACTGGAAGGAAAGAGACGTGTGGCATAGGACCTCTTGAGAGGAGTGGTGACGTTTGATTGAGTGTCACAGCTGGCCTGAAGGGACCCCCCCAGCCTGAGGTGACCTGGACACAGGCACCCCCCACCTCTCTCTCATGTCCTACTGGTGCTCACCATTGGCCAAGTCCCACAGAAAGCCAGTCAGCTAGGGGCCCACTGATGCGAGCCCTGAGGTTGGGTTCTTGGGCTGAAAGCCAGGGCCCCAGGGGGGTGATCGCGGACTCCGTGGGGCAGACGGAGACCGGCTAGCACTAGGCTCCCAGAGACATATGTGAAGGAGACCTGCCGGGCGCACTCACAGACTAGGAGCTCCGGAGACTCCGTCCCTGCCCCCATAGCCAGGGAGCAATATGGCTGGAGGAAGCCTGGGTGCCTGCTCGGGAGAGGCAGAGCCCTGTCTGGGAGAAGGGCTAGCCTGTCGGGCCTGTTCCTGGAGGCGGACTGGCATCTCTGTCCACAGCCCATTCAGGAATCCATCAACGAGACATGGTGGCTGCGGACCGGCCGGCCACTGTCCGACCACCTGGTTCTGTTTGTGTGGTCCCTCATTGTGTCTCTGTACCCCCTGGGGGGCCTCTTTGGAGCCTTGCTTGCCGGGCCCCTGGCTGTCCTGCTGGAAGGTAAGTGCTTTCTGTGTGTACCCTTGATAAGGGGATTCCCCAGTCTGTAGGCTGAGGAATGTGGGAAAAGGAAGAGCCCCTAGGGGCCCAGGCCCAGGCCTGCTCAACCGCCCCAGCCTCCTACCCTGACAGAAGTTTCATCACAGAGTCACATTTCCAAGCCGATTTGGTAGAAGGAGGAGCCTTGTGCTCTGAGGGAGGGAGGATTCCTGGCGTCTTGTTCCATGTCTGCTGGTAAATTTAGGCTCTTTCTGCAAAAGAGAAGGAATTAGCTCTGACCCCTGGGGTGACTTGGGAGAAGGTCGGCAGAATGGTCAAGTAGGCAGAGTGGTCAAGTAGGCATGCCGACATGAGTAACTTGCTCATGTAAATCTTTGGGGCTCACATGGGGCATCACTGAAATAGTGACTAAGTGCTACTAGGCACACCCTACCTTAGCGAAGGATTGTCCTATGGGACACAATGTGTGATGGATACACGGCCACAAGGGGTCCCAGAGTCTGGTGTAGGCACTACTGACAAGTCCAAGGTTATGTCTAATTAAGAGGATGATAATTCACTGAAGGAGAGTGGCTTTGCTCCAAAACTCTAGGTCTTGCCCTGACTCTCCTTTTAGACACCCGCCGCAGTCACTTGGAGCACCGTAGGCTCTCCTAGGTCTAAAGGGGCGAGTGGCAGAGCGCTTTGCACTTCGCGTGGACCCACTAGAGAACACTGTCTGCGTACTGTCTGTGTTCGAGCTCCCCTCAAAGCCGCCAGGTTTTCAAATCACCTGGTTTGTGTGCGAGAGCATGACACCCAGGGTGGTCCGTGCTCTCTCTCCAAAATGGGAACGAGCTCTCTGAGAGTTGCTCATCCTTCTTAGAGGGAGGGCAGTGATTTCTCATGCCCTTTGGAGGAAATAGGCTGATGGGCGTTAGTCCAGCGAGCCTTGGGAACTTCCCTGATGCGGCAGCTTGAAACTTCTGGTCTTTGACATGCTTGTGCCTTAAAAGACAGTGGACTCTTCTGGTGCTCATTGTCCCCGTCCTTTCAGTGTAAAATCATCAGAGAAGTGGGCCAGCAAGATGCCCCATGGAAGGGACTGTGGCTGAGGTGGGGAGCTGCTCTATCCTCAGGCAGGTCAGTAAAGGTGTAATTCTGCCCCTGCTAGGGAAAGCCAGACGTTTTCCGTGTTGTCTGTGTATGGAAATGGAGCAAAATGCATTTACCAAATAAATACCCCACCCCCAAAGTACTTTATTAATTTACAGCACCAAGGAAACCGTATCTGGTTTTCAGCAGGAGTCACCCGCGGACCAACTTTGCTATAATCTGTGCCATTCTCTATTCTCTAGACCCAGGCAATCTAGATTAGTTCTTATTCCCTCGCCAATGTGCTGCTGGCTTTGAGCAGAACACTGGCCTCCTCTAGGATCCAGCTTCCCCGGCAGAAGCGGGCTCTCCCGAGTACTCTGCGTGACAGCACTTCCGCGCTCAGTATCAGGAATCCCAGAGTCGATGCTTTGGCACAGTTAAGCCGCTGACATTTCTAGTGGCCACTCCCCGGGCTGCAGACTGTCCCACTGAACTAGCCATGGGCCACCCTGCCATCCTGAAAGTTCTGAGAAGTGACTATAATACATGGGAGAAAATGTGAGAGGACAGTACTTGGCTTTCCAGGTGTCTCTTCCCTTACTCTGAAAGTCCCAGCTCTTCTTCTCTATGGTTTGATTGAGTCGGAGAAATCAGAGATCAGGCCCCTCATCTTACAGAAGAGTGGGAGGAAAGCGATGCTTCCTCTGAAAATACTGTCATTTCAAGCTGTGGTGTAGACAGAAAGGACAGTCACTTGGAGTATGTCGGGAGAGGGGTGTGGGAGTATGCCCTTCAAGGCACACCTCGTATGGTCCTAGGCACACTGGCTAGCGGGCATTTCCGTCTGTGTAGCTTAGACTCTTTTTTTTTTTTTTAAAGATTTTATTTATTTGACAGACACAGCAAGGGAGAGGGGGAAGCAGGCTTCCTGCTGAGCAGGGAGACTGATGTGGGGCTCGATCCCAGAACTCTGGGATCATGACCTGAGCCGAAGACAGAAGCTTAATGACTGAGCCACCCAGATGACCCTAGCTTAGACTTCTTGACGCAGGTCATACATGCGCACACACAGGTCTGATTGGGGCCAGCTGGAGCTGCAAAGAAGGGTCCCTGGGGAGAGCCCCCCTCCCCCAGACTGAACCTGAGCCTCTCTTGCCTGTGTTCCACTTCCCCTCAGGAAGAAGTCCCTCCTGGTGAATAATGTCTTTGTGGTGGCCGCAGCCACCTTGTTTGGCTTCAGCTGCCAAGCAGGCTCCTTTGAGATGATCATGCTGGGCAGGCTGCTCATGGGAGTCAGTGCAGGTATTGAGGGGGGCGGGCAGCCCATCCTGCCTCCCTATTCCTACTCAGTCATGTAGCCCATTTATTCGTTTGTGTTCTCTTGATTAATTTCATCCATTCATGCATTCTCTTTCTTCACACTTTTCCTTCACTCCCACCTCTCCTTTTGCAAAATGATTATTTTGCAAGATGGTTTATCTCAAAAGGCTCATATAACTGGACCCTTAAAGTGGACATTGAAAGCTGGAAAAGTTGTACAGGGCTGTGAATACGAACATCCCCAAGCCTGTGCTAACAGAGGTCCCATATTTGAGCCACACTATAATCCAGGAGCTTCCTGGCAAGCTAAGGTACAAAGATATCAGGATGAGTTCTCAGATCGTCCCTGTGGAGGCAGAGTAGCCTGTTAGGGGCTCCTCAGTTTCTCGGGCTTGTCATGTGTGGAAGCATATTTACCTGGGCTTTCCCCCCACCCCAAAGACTTTATTTATTTGACAGAGAGAGACATAGTGAGAGAGGGAACACAAGCAGTGGCAGTGGGAGAGGGGAAAGCAGGCTTCCCGATGAGCAGGGAGCCCAATGCCAAACTCAATCCCAGGACCCTGGGATCATGATCTGAGCCGAAGGCAGACACTTAACCCACTGAGCCACCCTGGCGCCCTACCTGGGTTTTTAGAGACAGCCATCAGCAAATCCCCTCTTGACTTACTACTGTTTACACAGCCAGGGGTCTCTGTCTGTGTTAGTTATCTATTCCTGGGAAAGAAAGTACTCTGAAACTCTGTGGTTATGCACACGTCTAGGCTTGAGCATGAATGTCCAGCCCATGTACCTGGGGGAAAGTGCTCCCAAGGAATTCCGAGGAGCCGTGGCCATGACCCCAGCCATCTTCGCCCTGGGGATCGTGATTGGTCAGGTGGTCGGACTCAGGTAAACACCCCGTCTCCCTGTGCCCTGAGTGGTTTGAGGGATGCCAGAAAAAGCCCTCGCCTAAATTTCTCTTCAATCCACTAAGTGTATTAAGGCATTGCTTCTTTGAATTAAGAAATCCTCTTTGTACTGAAATCCTGTCCACACCCATCTGGCCGATACACAAAACGGGTATTAGTCAAACCACCTGAAGTGTGGTTTGGAAAGACTGGGAAGAGGAGTCACTATGGATAAGGTGGGGCCGTGGCCCTGCCTTATTCTGGGATCCTACCTAGGATGGGAGGGATCTTGGTGTCCAGACCCAGAGCTGGTTAGAAAGAAGCAAAGAGCAATACAGGTCCTCTGCCCTTGAGAGGGCGGACAGGCAGGGGACTGGGGTGGGGGTGGGGGGTTACGGGGCAAGTGTGCAGGGCCCTGGCAAGGAAGCACCTGGTCCCTCCTCTCTTCTGCCTCCCCAGGGAGCTTCTGGGTGACCCAGGGGCCTGGCCCCTGCTGCTGGCCAGCTGCCTGGTGCCTGGGCTGCTCCAGCTTGCCTCCCTCCCTCTGCTCCCTGAGAGCTCACGCTACCTACTCATTGACCGTGGAGACACTGAGGCCTGCCTGGCAGGTGAGTCCCTGACCTCAGGTCCCCAGACCACCCATTACACAGGGACACATCTGTCCAGAGCATGTGAATCCCCATTTCTTGGGTTTCCCTTATCAGGAAAAAGCTGTCCTTCACTTTTGTGCCATCCACCCATCTCTTCAAAAGTCTTTTTTTTTTTTTAAGATATTATTTATTTATTTGAGACAAAGAGAAATAGGGCACAAGTGGGGAGGAGGGGCAGAGGGAGAGGGAGAAGCAGGCTCCCCTGTGAGCAGCTAGTCCCATGTGGGCTTGATCCAAGAACCCTGAGATCATGACCCGAGCTGAAGGCAGACGCTTAACTGACTGAGCCCCCCAGATGCCCATCTTCAAATCTCTTTATCAGGGCACCTGGGTGGCTCAGTCAGTTAAGCATCTGCCTTCAGCTCAGGTCATGATCTCAGGGTCCTGGGATAGAGCCAGCCTCTGACTCTGCACTCAACGGGGAGTCTGCTTCTCCCTCTCCCTCTGCTCCTCCCCGCCATGCTCGCTCCCTCTCTCAAATAAATAAATAAAATCTCTTAAAAAACAAACAAACAAAAAAACTCTTTACCAAGGGGCTGTCCGAAGTGCCAAGGCTGCAGGACAGAGTAGACCCCACCCCTGACATCTAGGAACAGCGGGATGGTGCCAATGGAGAGCCCTTCCCTCTACCGCATTTGCAGGATGAAACACTGTGTCACCTGGGTGCTGATGGACTGATTCATTAGCTACAGCCATGATAATAATGCCCAAAAACAATACCAAAAGTCTCTGGCTTAACATAATCCATTAGGGCGTCTTCTACTCATTTACTTACTGGGCAGGCTGCATGACTGCTGATCTCAGCCTGCAGCTCTTACTGTCTGGGAATCGGCCGATGAGCCAGTCCAGGCTGGTCCAGGCCGGAGCCCGTTCAGTTCTGCCGCACACGCCTCTCTCCTCTCTCTTGGTACCAGTGGGCCTGCCTGGGAATGTTCTCTCTCTCATTCTCTCTTTTTTTTTTTTTTTAAGATTTATTTATTTAATTAATTGACAGAGAGAGACAGCTAGAGAGGTAACACAAGCAGGGGGAGTGGGAGAGGGAGAAGCAGGCCTCCTGCTGAGCAGGGAGCCCGATGCAGGCTCGATCCCAGGACCCCGGATCATGACTTGAGCCACCCAGGCGCCCCGGGAATGTTCTTATTACAGTGATGGCAGAGGACCAAGAAAGCAGATCTAGTTGCACGAGTATTTTGCACATCTGTGCTCCCCATGCCCGTGAACAGCCCATCAGCCATGTCATTGAATCCAAAGTCAAGGGATGCGGAGATCAATGGCCTATCCTCTCACATGGCAAAGGCCGTCCATTTAGAGAAAGCTGAGGACCAGGGCCCACTCATGCACCTTCTCAGCTCGCCATTGTGATCACAGCTATTACTGATATCCTTCCCCTAGGCGAAACATGCTCAGAGTCAGCCAGGACCCCTGGTCTCACCCAGTCATGGCACCCGTCTTGCAGTCCAGGATCTGAAGATCACATCAAGTCTCTGTGTGGCTTCTCTTGATCCAGAGACCTAGGAACTAAGAACACAAGTCTTCTGCCCCTCTGAACTCAACACACAATGGTGAAAGTAGGACAGTATAACCAGAACTAACCCTCATTTCCTTTTTTTTTTTTTTTAAAGATTTTACTTATTTATTTGATGGAGAAAGATCGCAAGTAGGCAGAGAGGCAGCCAGAGAGAGAGAGAAGCAGGCTCCACGCTGAGCAAAGAGCCCAATGCAGGGCTTGATCTCAGGACCCTGAGATCATGACCGGAGCCAAAGGTAGTGGCTTAACCCACCGAGCCACCCAGGCACCCCTAACCCTCATTTTAAAGAGGAGGAGTCAAGCAGTCACTGGTCCTTAACGCTAAGGTGCCCCTCGGAAAATGCTGCCAGATCTCCCTGCTTTGCAGGTAGGGAATGTTCCATGATCAAGTCCTGGCTCTGTCGCCTGGGAGGGGCTTTGAGGCCGTGGTGTCCCCTAGTTCTAGCTTCTGCCCTCTGAGATATCCATCCTTGACACCTTCTGAAGAGGGCATTGCAAATATACTCCTAGAAAGTTGAGGTACAGAAGTCTTTACATTTCCAATTGTCTCGTTCCCTTTTCATCCGGTGTAGTGGAGCTTTTGTCAATATCATTCTTTCAGAAACGATGTGATTTTTCTATGTATTTGATTGATGTGCCCAAAAGCCACACCCAAAAGTCTTTTTGGGACATGCTTCCCTCTTGAGACTGAATGACTGGAATTTGGGGCATGGTAGGCTGCTGGGGATCAACACCCTTAAGTCCCCCAAATGCCCCTTTTCCAGCCAGGAGTGTTTATGAGGCACTGGCATTAAACCACACCCTTAATTTGATCATTACCCTTTCATGGCTCACTGACAGGGCTCTGCATTTGATCTTTTTTTTTTTCTTTTTTAAATGATTTTATTTATTTATTTAACAGAGAGAAAGAAATCACAAGTAGGCAGAGAGGCAGGCAGAGAGGGGGGTGGAAGCAGGCTTCCTGCTGAACAGAGAGCCTGATGCGGGGCTCAATCCCAGGACCCTGAGACCATGACCTGAGCCAAAGGCAGAGGCTTAACCCACTGAGCCATGCAGGAGTCCCCCTTTTTTTTTTTTCCAAAGGTTTTATTTATTCATTTGACAGAGAGAGACACAGTGTGAGAGAGAACACAAGCAGGGGATGTGGGAGAGGGAGAAGCAGGCTTCCCACAGAGCAGGGAGCTTGATGTGGGGCTCAATCTGAGGACCCTAGGATCATGACCTGAGCGAAGGCAGACAATTAACAACTGAGCCACCCAGGCACCCCTGGATTTGATATTTGATATTTGCTTTCAGGCTGTAACTTCACATGGAAGTCTTTTTGCTAATTGGTGGGGCTGGAGATGAGAAGGTTTATTTTTTTGTTTTGTTTTGTTTTTAATTAAATCAACCTAGTGAGTTCCAGAATAAATTAAATTTAATTAAATCTTGTTCTCTCTGAAGGTCTTTTTGAGGTCATGTTTTTCTTTCTCTCTCTTTTTTTTTTTAAGGTTTTATTGATTTATTTGATAGACACAGAGAGCACCAGCAGGGGGTTTGGCAAGCAGAGAGAGAGAAGCTGGCTTCCTGATGAGCAAGAGAACCTGATGAGGGGCTCGATCCCAGGCTAGATCATGATCTGAGCCAAAGGCAGACACTTAACTGGCTGAGCCTCCCAGGTGTCCCTCATGTTTTTCTTACAATAAGCTTAGAATAATCAGTGAAAAGCAATCAGTTCATGCTTTCACCACATAAGGATCTCTTCCCTAGAGCCCAGGAGTTCATGAGATCTGTTTTCCTTTTTCTACAATACTGCCCTTCCTACCCACCCAGGTGTCCATTTTTCCAGCCTCCTCTCCATCTCTGCCTGGTATTGGAATTGTACCATAGATTACAGGTCCTAGTATGGTAGCACCTGCACCTGTTAATTAATTCATCAGTTTTCTGTTGCTGCCTATTAATCATACCTCAGTGGCAAGCCAAAGAAGCAATCCCTTAGTTGAAGCTTCTGAGTTCCCTGGGGTTGGCTGATGTCTGCACCTGGCTGGTGGCTCTGCGGGTCTTGGTCGCTCACACAGTCTGCTGGGCATTGGCTAATTTAGGAGGGTCCCAGCTGGGCCATCTCTGCTCTTCCTGGGACCAGTGGGCTAGCCCCGCCACACCTTCTTATGATGGTGGTAGAAGAGCAGGAGAAATGAGCAAGGTCTCTTAAGGC
The DNA here is from genome assembly GCF_010015895.1 of Lontra canadensis. Taxonomy (NCBI): domain Eukaryota; kingdom Metazoa; phylum Chordata; class Mammalia; order Carnivora; family Mustelidae; genus Lontra; species Lontra canadensis. The sequence continues at coordinate 12,042,708 of NW_022631051.1, forward strand.
TTGGGCTGGAATTTGCATACCCTCCCTACAACCTCATTCTATTGGCCAGAGCAAGTCATATGACACAGCTCAGTGTCAAGGGGCGGAATAAGTACTTGCCCTTTTGGCTGGGGCCGCTGCAGAGGGCCTGGATGCAGGGAAGGATGGAGAACTGGGGACATTGGGTAATGGCAATCTGCTGCAGTTGTGTCCAGTCTGATGTCTCTGCAGAACCCCGAGCTCCTAAAGCCTATTTTGGTCCGTGATGCCCTGAAATGACAGGGAAAGGGGAAGATCATCGCCATATGATCAGAGGGCCGGGGGAGAGGATGAACGGAGTTGGGGGTGGAAGCTCACCGTGGGGGACCAAAGAGGGACTGGTGGGGCTCAGCGCCCTCTACCCTTGCCCCAGCCCTGCAGCGGCTGCGGGGCACTGCAGACGTGGCCGGGGAGCTGGCGGAGCTGGAGGAGGAGCGGGTCGCCTGCCAGGGCCAGCGCGCCCGGCGCCCATGGGAGCTGTTCCAGGATCGCGGCCTGCGGAGGCAGGTGACGAGCCTCGTGGTGCTGGGCAGTGCCGTGGAGCTCTGCGGGAACGACTCGGTGAGGACCGTGCCTCATTCCCCCCACCCCCCACTGCAGGCTGCTGGCAGCCTGGCCCTCTGCTCTCTGTCTCCAGGTGTACGCATACGCCTCCTCAGTGTTCAGGGCGGCGGGGATCCCTGAGGGGAAGGTCCAGTTTGCAGTCTTGGGGACTGGGAGCTGCGAGCTGCTTGCGGCCTGCCTCAGTGTGAGTTTGTCATGGGCTTGGGCTGGGCTGACCCTCTACCAGCCTTTAGGGGTCGGGGCGGGAGGGAGTGACTGAAGTTCTCTACCTTGAGCTCTTTTCCACTCCAGGTTACTATGTTCAAATGGGGCGACTTAGCTAGCATTTATTGAACACCAACTGTTGACCGTGCACTTAACACACCATTTTGAGATGAGGAAACTGAATGCAGGGGAGGGGCCAAATTAATAATTAAAAAATCAATAGCGGGGGGGGGGGGGGGCCGGGGGGGGCCATGGGGTAAAAGCCCCTGCCTTCGGCTCAGGTCATGATCTCAGGGTCCTGGGATCAAGCCCCCCATCGGGCTTCTGCTTAACCGCGAGCCCTCTTTTCCCCTTTCCCCTTGCCTGCCCTCTGCCCACTTTGGGATCTCTCTCTCTCTGAAAAAAAAAAAAAAAAAAATCAATAGGGGCACCTGGATGCCTCAGCCACTTGAGCTTCTGTCTTCCAATCTGATGGTAATTTCAGGGTCCTGGGGTTGAGCCCTGTATTGGGCTTCCTGCTCAGCAGGAAACCTGCTTCTCCCTCTCCCTCTGCCCCTCCCCACTGCTCATGCTCTCTCGCTTGCTCACTCACACTCTCTCAAAAATCTTAAAAAATTAATGTCTTAATCTCCTGAAGCAATCAACAGCTCCTAACAGTCCCCCCTTCCCACCAGCTTCCCACTGCCCTCCCTTAAACCAAGGGAAGTATGCTTCCAGTGCAGGGGTCAGTGACCAGGGCTCCCTTCCTTTGCAGTGTGTGCTGATCGAGAGGTCAGGCCGCCGTGTGCTGCTGATAGGAGGGTACTGCCTGATGACCTGCTGGGGAAGTATTTTCACTGTGGCCCTATGCCTGCAGGTAGCTGGTGTGGGGTGGGGATGGAGAGGGCATGAGTGTTGCAACTTGGGACAGCCTGATCTCCACCTCACTGCACCCCCTCTGCCCCTTTACTACAGAGCTCCTTCTCCTGGATGCCCTACCTGGCCATGTCCTGCATTTTTGCCTTCGTCCTCAGCTTTGGCATTGGCCCCGGTGAGTGAGCCCAAGGAACACCAGGCTTTGGCATTGCAGAAGGAACTCAATTGTCTGTGTTCGTGACAGGTGGTTGTGAATGCTGTGTGTCACCTGCATGCCCCTCCCCCCAGCCTACCTGCGCTGAGGCTTCTGGGAGGGAATGGCCAGAGAAGAGGACGAGGGGTCCCCACTCCCATGTCAGGGACAAGGTTGGGGGAAGGCTGGGCTGGAAGCTCTGGCTGGCAGCCCCCTGTCCCTGCTCCTCCTTCTAGCCGGAGTGACAGTGATCCTGGCCACAGAGCTGTTTGACCAGAAGGCCAGGCCTGCTGCCTATATGGTTGGTGGCGCGCTCGTGTGGACCTTGCTCTTCCTGGTCGGGCTGGGGTTTCCCTTCATCAAGGTAGGCCTCCCCTGTCTCCCCCAAACACTGGGACCCTGTTTTAGGTTTTACCTCTGTCAGCAGCAGAGCCCCTGCTGGAGGTCTCCATCCTCCACCAGGAGGCTGGTGGGGTTGGGACTCATCTGAACCAAGAGGGACGGATCTCTCAACACCACCTGTCATGAGGCCTTCTGTCTGGCGGCTGAACTGGGCCACAGCAGGTCTCTGGGTCTCTCCACACCTGCAGGAGGGCTTGTCCCACTTTCTCTATATGCCTTTCCTCGCCTTCTGTGTCTGTGGGGCCATCTATACTGGCTTCTTTCTCCCTGAGACCAAAGGCAAGACCTTCCTGGAGATCTCCGAGGAACTGCACAGACTCAACTTCCCCTGGCACAGCCAGGGCCCCAAGTGGACGGGCCCAGAAGTCATCTTGTCCACAGAGCTGTAGCACTGTTAGGTATGGTGGGGGCCCAGATTCAGCTGTTGCTGTCTCCTTTGCTTCCTGCCAAGGGTCCTGGCCCCCTGCATTCCCTAGTTCCTGTGTTCATTTGTCTAATGAGTGCTTTTTTTAAATTTTTTATTTTTAAAAGATTATTTATTTATTTATTTGACAGAGAGAGAGAGAAATCACAAGTAGGCAGAGAGGCAGGCAGAGAGAGAGGGGGAAGCAGACTCCTTGCTGAGCAGAGATCCTGATGCAGGGCTCAATCCCAGGACCCTGGAATCATGACATGAGTGGAAGGTAGAGGCTTAACCCACTGAGCCAAGAAGGAATAAGCACCCATAACATGAGTGCTTATTAAACACCTACTGCTTACAGCCATGGTGCTGAGGGCTTAGCAATCCATGGTGAGCCAAGAGAGGTGGCATCAGGACCTGCTGGTAAGCTTCCTGTCTAGAGGAAACCAACAAAAAGGATCACAAACTCCGGGAAATGCAGTGACAGAAAATGCAGATTATAAAGTGTGTACAGGGGCACCTGGGTGGCTCAGTGGGTTAAAGCCTCTGCCTTCGGCTCAGGTCATGATCTCAGGGTCCTGGGATCAAGCCCCACGTCGGGCTCTCTTGCTCAATGGGGAACCTGCTTCCCTTCCTCTCTCTCTGCCTGCCTCTCTGCCTGCCTCTGATCTCTGTCTGTCAAATAAATAAATAAATTCTTTAAAAATAAATAAATAAAGTGTGTACAGACTAGGGAGCTTGACCTAGTTTGAGGAGGGCTGTCAGAAAAAAATTTTCTGGGGGTGCCTGGCTGTCTCCGTTGGTAGAACACGTGACTCTTGATCTCAGGGTTAAGTTTAAGACCCGTGTTGGGTGTAGAGATTACTTAAAAATAAAATCTTGGGGCACCTGTGTGGTTCAGCTAGGTAAGCATCCAACTCTTGATTTCAGCTCAGGTCACAATCTCAGGTTTGTGAGATCGAGCCCCATGTCAGACTCCACACTGGGCTTGGAGCCTGCTTGGGATTCTCTCTGCCTCCACCCCTCCCCAACCTCCACCTCTTAAAAAAAAAAAGGGGGGGGGCATACATTATAAAACCACCACTACAATCAAAGTGGGACATTCACATCACCCCAAAATCTTCCCCTTTGTCATCCGTACGCCCCCCCACATGCAGACCCAGGCAACCAGTGACATGCCATCTGCCATGATAGGTCACATTTAATTTTTTTTTTTAGAGTTTGATGTCATTCCATACTATATGTATGCATTTGTGTCTGGCTTTGCTCCCAATAGTTTCTGAGCTTCATGCAAGTTGTCACATGTATTATATTATTCTTTTGTGTTGCTGAGCAGTATTTCACTGTATGATAACTTGTTTACCATTTCCCTGTTGATGGACATTTTGGGCTGCTTCTGAATCTCGGCCATCACAAATAAAACTGCTATAAACATTCCTGTATAAGTTGTTGTATAGACAAATGTTTTCATTTCTTTCGGGTGAATAAATTTCTGAGTTTAATAGCAAATATATGTTTAGGGGAACCTGGCTGGCTCAGGTGGTAGAGTGTGACTCTTGATCTCTGGGTCATGAGTTCAACCCCACATTGGGAGTAGAGATTACTTGAAAAATAAAAGCTTTGGAATGCCCACAATAGCCAAACTATGGAAAGAACCTAGATGTCCATCAATAGATGAATGGATAAAGAAGATGTGGTATATATATATAATGGAATACTATGCAGCCGTCAAAAGAAATGAAATCTTGCCATTTGTAATAATGTGGATGGAACTAGAGGGTATTATGCTGAGCGAAATAAGTCATTCAGAGAAAGACAATTTTCATATGATCTCCCTGATATGAGGAATTTAAGAGGCAGGGTGGAGGGTTGTGGGTAGGGAGGGAAAAAATAAAACAAGATGGGATTGGGAGGGAGACAAACCATAAGAGACACTTATCTTACAAAACAGAGGGTTGCGGGGGGATGGGGGTAGGAATAGGGTGGCTGGGTTATGGACATTGGGGAGGGTATGTGCTATGGTGAGTGCTGTGAAGTGTGTAAGCCTGATGATTCACAGAGCTGTACCCCTGGGGCAAATAATACATTATATGTTAATAATAAATTAAAAATATGTATATTAGGGGCGCCTGGGTGGCTCAGTGGGTTAAAGCCTCTGCCTTCGGCTCAGGTCATGACCTCAGGGTCCTGGGCTCGAGCCCCATATCGGGCTCTCTGCTTAGCAGGGAGCCTGCTTCTCCCTCTCTCTCTCTGCCTGCCTCTCTGCCTACTGTGATCTCTGTCTGTCAAATAAATAAAAAAAATCTTTTAAAAAATATATATTAAATAAATAAAAAAATAAAAGCTTTGGGGTGTCTGGGTGACTCAGTTAAGCATCTGCCTTCAGCTCAGGTCATGATCCCAGGGTCCTGGGATTGAGCCCCATGTTGGGCTCCCTGCTTAGTGGGGAGCTTGCTTCTCCCTTTCCCTCCTATTCTGCCTGCTTGTGCGCTCACTGTTTCTCTCTGCCAAATAAGTAAAATCTTTAAAATAAAATAAAATAAAAGCTTTAAGGGCATCCCTCTCTGGTCCCCTCCCTCTTTGGGAGCTTTGTACTCTATTGGTTAATAAGCTTTACTATCACTCAATAAACCTTGCTTTGCTACCCACCAAAAAAATGAATAAATGAATGGATGGATGGATGGATGAATGAATGAAAGAATAAACAAAATAAAAGCTTTTAAAATAGTGAATGTATGTTTAGCTATAGAAGAAAAAATATATATAAAACATATATATAAAAAACTTGTCCCAAATGATTATACTGTTTCATTTTTTATAAGATTTTATTTATTTGAGAGAGAGAGAGAGGGAGCGTCACAGGGAGAAGCAGAATTCCCACTGAGCAGGGAGCCTGACTCGGGACTCTGGGACCATGACCTGAGCCATAGGGAAATGCTCAACCAACTGAGCCATGCAGGCGCCCATGACTGCACTGTTTTAAAAGCCCACTCGCAATGCACAAGAATTGTGGATGCCGTAGCTCTTCATCAGCACCTCGTATTGTCCATCTTTGCAATTTAGCTATGCTGCAGGCTATATGATGGTGTCTCATGGTGGTTTAATGCAGACATTTCCCTGACAACGAATCATCAAAATGCTCACCATGAGTATCTTCTCATGTGTGGAACATGGCGATTCATGTGTCTTTTGTGAAGAATCTGTTCAAATATTTCGTCCACTATTTTTTTAAAATATTTTATTTATTTGACAGACAGAGATCACAAGTAGGCAGAGAGGCAGGTGGGGGGTGGGGTGGGATGGGGAGCAGGGTCCCTGCTGAGCAGAGAGCCCGATATGGGGCTGGATCCCAGGACCCTGGGATCATGACCTGAGCCGAAGGCAGCGGCTTTAACCCACTGAGCCACCCAGGTGCCTCCCGTCCACTACTTTTTTAAAAAAGAAGTTAAGGGGCGCCTGGGTAGCTCAGTGGGTTAAAGCCTCTGCCTTCGGCTCAGGTCATGATCCCAGGGTCCTGGGATCGAGCCCCGCATCGGGCTCTCTGCTCAGCAGGGAGCCTGCTTCCTCCTCTCTCTCTGCCTGCCTCTCTGCCTACTTGTGATCTCTGTCTGTCAAATAAATAAATAAAATCTTTAAAAAATAAAAAATAAAAATAAAAAGAAGTTAAGGGGCGCCTGGGTGGCTCAGTGGGTTAAAGCCTCTGCCTTCGGCTCAGGTCAGGATCCCAGGGTCCTGGATCAAGCCCCGCATCGGGTTCTCTGCTCGGCAGGGAGCCTGCTTCCTCCTCTCTCTCTGCCTGCCTCTCTGCCTACTTGTGATCTTTGTCTGTCAAATAAATAAATAAAAATCTTAAAAAAAAAAAAAAAGCCTCTGCCTTAGCGGGGAGCCTGCTTCCTCCTCTCTCTCTGCCTACCTCTGATCTCTGTCTGTCAAATAAATAAATAAAATCTTTAAAAAAAAAAAGTTAAAATTTGTGCTGCCTGGGTGGCTCAGTCAGTTAAGCATCTGGCTCCTGGTTGCAGCTCAGGTTGTAATCTTGGAGTCATGGGATCAAGTCCTGCATTGGGCTCCATACTCAGCTCAGAGTCTGCTTGAGATGCTCTCTGCCCCTCCACCCCTCAAATAAATGTTTTTGTTGTTGTTGTTTTAAAGATTTTATTATAGAGACAGTGAGAGAAGGAATATAAGCAGGGGGGGAGTGAGAGAGGGAGAAGCAGGGTTCCTATGGAGCAGAGATCCCAATGTGGGGCTCCATACCAGGATCCCGGGATCATGACCCGAGCCAAAGGCAGATGCTTAATGACTGAGCCACTCAGGTGCCCCAAAAGCAGGATTTTTGAAGAAATGGTGGGTTTAGTTCCCACTTGCCATTGTTCTTCATCCCCCCCACCCAGGTGACAGCGTCTCAGAAACTCCCCACTGTCCCACCTGCCCTGTCTGGATCTTCTCTAAGTGTCCTTCTTGCCTCAGCAATGTCTCCTCCTCCGCCAGTGTCTCAGTTTCAGGGGATGCGTACACAGGCAGACCTTGAGGCAGTATTGGATTCCGGCCCACAGATTTCTTTATGAAGACCAGGTCACCCCAGTCTCCAAGTCCTTCTAGCAACTGCATGAGGAACCCCAGGTTGCCTTTGGGCCCATGTTCCATATCCTCTGCCGTTTCGGCTTCCAGCCCTCCCTGGCCAGTGGCACCTCCCACTATTGCTCCTAGAGGACGGTGCCCTGATTGTGACAGAGGCTGAAATCACACTCCCGGCAGGGGGTGCCACCACCAGTGAGTGGTCACAGCAGCCCTGGAGTTATCCTCCTAGCAGGGCTGTCCCCAAGGCTTCCACCCCCCACACACACACTTGCACGCACGCGCGCGCACACACACGCACAGAGAGAGAGCCTGTCCGCAAATTTTTTAAACTCTTTGGGGGGCGCCTGGGTAGCTCGTTCGGTTGAGCAACCCACCTCAATTTCAGCTCAGGTCATGATCTCAAGGCCGTGGAATTGAGTCCTGCCACCGACTCCCTGCTGAGCAGGGAGTCTGCTTGGGATTCCCTCTCTGTCTCCCTCTGTTGGCCCCTCCCCACCCCTCTAAAATCAATAAATCTTTAAAAATGTTTTGAAAGATTTTTTTTTTCAGAGCAGTTTTCATTTTGCTGCAAAACGGAGAAGAAAATACAGAGATTTCCCATATGCCTCCTACCCCCTCACAGTTCCTTTATCACCAACATCCCCCACCAGCGAGGTCCCCGTGTTACTATCCATGAGCCAACGTGGACACATTAACACCCAAAGGCCATGTTGCACATTCTCTGGGTTGGACGATGTGACGTGCACCACCACCGTGGTATACAGAGTATTTCCACTGGCCTGAAAATCCTCTCTGCTCTAACGAATCACCCCTCCCTTTGCATTGATCCTTGGCAGCCACCGAGTTTTTGCTGTCTTCATTTTACCTTTTGTGTAACGTCCTATAGTTGGAATCAGACAGCACGGAGCCTTTTCCGATCGGCTTCTTCCCCTTAGTAATACGCATTTAAGGTTCCTCCATGTCTTTGCACAGCTCTCTAGCCCATTTCTTTTTAGTGCTGAATAATATTCCATCGTCTGGGCAAAGCACAGTTTATTTTACCCACTCACCCAGTGAAGGACATCTTGGTGTCAAATTTGGTTGCAAATTTTACATTTGCAACAGTGTATTTCTCTTTTGTTATGATCCAAGTTCTGGCAATAAGGAATAAAGTTGCTCTACACATCCATGTGCACGTTTTTGTGTCAATATGCTTTTTCGACTCCTTTGGGTAAATATTGAGGATCGTGATTGCTGGGTCATAGGGTAAGAGGTTGCTTTGTTTTCTAAGAAACTGCCAAACTGTCTTTCAAACTGGATATAGCATTTTGGATTCCCAGTGGCAATGAACAAGATTTTCTGTTGCCATGAGTTTACTATTTTAAAGTGAGTTTTTTGAAGTTTTGACAGAGATCACAAGGAGGCAGAAAGGCAGGCAGAGAGAGGGGGGGAAGCAGGCTCACCGCTGAGCAGAGAGCCCAATGAGGGGCTCGATCCCAGGACCCTGAGATCATGACCTGAGTCAAAGGCAGATGCTTCACTGACTGAGCCACCCAGGCACCCCTCTTCATATGCTTATTTGTCAGGAGTGTATCTGTTACTGTCTTTAGCTCATTTTTTAAATCAAGCTGTTCATGGGGTGCCTGGGTGGCTCAGTTGGTTAAGCAGCTACCTTCTCCTTGGGTCATCTCAGGCTCCTGGGGTCGAGCCCTGCATCAGGCTCCCTGCTCAGCAGAGAGCCTGCTTCTCTCTCCCTCTGCCTGCTGCTCTTGTTTGTGCTCTGTCAAATAAAATTAAAAAAAAGAAAAGAAAAAGAAAGAAAGCTGTTCATTTTCTTATTGAGTTTTAAGAGTTCTGTGTATGTCTTGGATAACAGCCCTTTATCAGATTTTTTTTTAGGTTTTTTAATTTATTTATTTAGAAAGCACCAGCAGGAGGAGGGGCAGAGGGAGAGAAATCCTCAAGCAGACTTCATGCTGAGCAGGGAGCCCAACGTTGGGCTCGATTCCACACCGCTGAGCTCAAGACCTGAGCTGAAATCCAGAGTCCATCGCTCCACTGACTAAGCCACCCAGGTGCCCCTATCAGATATGCCACTTTTCTATTGGTGCATGGGAGAAGAATTAGGCACAAACAAGTCAGCTGTGAGAGGGAGGGAGCAGGGGCACAGCTGGAAGGACTGTCATCCCAACAACTCCTCAGTCCCGTATTTATTAGATACAGGATGGCAACAAAGAGGAAGAAAAGGTTATGCAGTAGCCAGAGGTCTAGTAGGTAAACAAGAAGGAATTCGAGTCTTAGGTTGGTCACAAGTCTTAGAGGTAAAGGAGTTAAACAGGAGGAGGAGTAAGATGTGTGGGGTCCAGCAGTGGGGGGTTGCAGTTGAGCAGGCGCACTTAAAGGAATTACCTTAACCGGAGGCTTTCTGAGAGGCAGGAGAGACCACAAACAAGAGAAGCAGGAGGTGTCCCACCCAGAGAGAGCCAGGCATCCCCAGCTGCTCGGCTTCAAGGATGGCTTCAAGGGCGAGTATCATCCCCTCCACCAGAGCCCTGCTGCTAGTGCATGTTTTTCTCAAGGTCATCTTTAAGCATGCTTACGTGAGCAGTACAACTCCTCATTAGTTAAAATAGTATTTTGAGCAATGTATTTTTCTGAGGGACAGTTACATTTCCCCCTTTTGTGTAGAAGTAGGAAAGTCCATTTTGCAATTTCTTGATCCATTCCTTGTTGGAAGGATTTTCACGCACCATCTGAGGACTAAGCATAAAAAGATTACAGCAATAAAAAGAATCATTCCGATAATGCCAAGACCAGTTTGTTTGATCCAACCAAAAGGGTTTAGATCAGAGTATCATTAATCCTTTGTGCAAAACTCACTGCTGGAACTGATTGTAATGATGAGCGAGTAATGCCTTAAACAGTATCTTAAGTTGTTTAATATCCAAAGTCAAATTATCGCCATGACAACTGGTAATATGACGGCGAATCTTGCTCCACGGTATTTCTGATTCATTATAGGCACAGAAGGAAGAGACATTCCAATCACATAAAAGGTGGAGCGTAGTTTTATGTTTTGAAGGTTTTCTCCTATATATGTCACGGCTGATTTTAAGTCAGCAATTCTTTCATTTAATCTCTGCTCTATGATTGTTGATTCCAGGCCTTGCTAGCATTCTCGGGCCACTTTTGTACAAATTGCGTGGTTTGTACAGTTTGATGCAAGGCCATTCCTGCAGTTGTAGCTGTAACAGTAATGACTATAATTCCTAAAATAGCTGCTACAAGCAGCCCAAGAAACCTTTTTGTTCTACGGACCCAGTCCTTCAGAACTGTTAAAAATACATGCATATCTGGAGAGCTTTCCCAAACACTGTGGTTGTTTTACTGGTAACCAAATGCCTATTCTTCTTCTAGCTCTGAGAAAGACAGGATTGTCTGTATAAACGTTCTCATCCACGCAAGTGAAAATTTTACATTTGCGACAGTGTATTTCTCTTTTGTTATGATCAATAGTCATTTTTCCAGTAACAAAATGGTCTAACATACTCTTACCCATTCTTCCCTCATCAGGGAAAAGGTGAATGCAAAATGACTGGACTGATAAATGTTATAGAGCTGTTCCAGACTCTTAGGTGATTTAAAGCAGTGATGACTTTCCATAAATTCTTTTGTCTTTTACGATAATCAGCAAAAGGGGATGGTGCAGAAAGTCTGAGCCCATGCCAAATCAGAGGTGCACATCCCCAAGTAGAGGTTTGTGGCAGGGCATGGTGATCAGAAACTTGCCATTTTAAGTTCCAACGAGAGGAGCAAGGTCTCCCAGGGCAATTGTTGACTGCCATGCCCTTAGGGGACCAGTCCCATACAACTCCGTAGAATCATTAATGACGACACTGCGGTGAGAAGCTCAACAATCCTCCCATAAGGGACGAATTCCCTTATCGGACTGTATTTGTGTCAGTTTGCATTTGCCGATATTCATTGGCATGGAATCCTTTTTTTTTTTTTTAAAGATTTTATTTATTTATTTGACAGAGAGAGATCACAAGTAGTCAGAGAGGCAGGCAGAGAGAGAGAGGAAGGGAAGCAGGCTCCCCGCTGAGCAGAGAGCCTGATGCGGGGCTTGATCCCAGGACCCTGAGACCATGACCTGAGCTGAAGGCAGAGGCCTAACCCACTGAGCCACCCAGGTGCCCGGCATGGAATCCTTTAGTAGAAAATAAATGTAACTGAACTTTTAATTAGACTATTATTTTTTTTAAGATTTTATTTATTTATTTGACAGAGAGAGAGATCACAGGTAGGCAGAGAGGCAGGCAGAGAGTGAGGGGGGGGGGAAGTAGGCTTCCTTCTGAGCAGAAAGCCCGATGTGGGGCTCGATCCCAGGACCCCAAGATCACGACCTGAGCCAGAGGCAGAGGCCTTAACCCACTGAGCAACCCAGGCGCCCCTAATTAGACTATTATTAATAGGAGAGGCCACCAACCATCTCTGATCATCAGGGATAAGACAACTGGAATGACTACCAATACAACTGGTCTATTTTGATATACTAAGGTAAGATTAATGTTTGTGCCCTCCTCTTGGGGCAAAAATGGCAATCTAGGATCCAATATTCCTGGTACCCATACTGATGCATTCAAATAAATTGGTATTATATCTTCTCCCCACTCTACTGGGCAGAGAAGGGGAGGATTAGGTATACACGCCCAAAAAGTCAAGTTATCTATTTGAGCCTAACATCCAGGAAAACTTACAGCGACTGTGATGAGTGTCATCATAGTTACCGCCATGCTGTTAGGAGTGAATGGACGCTGTTCATTTTCCAGAACTACTTCTGCTTTCTTGGTCAGTTTCTTTATCTGACCCCATGTTGGAATCTTTACTCGGTCCATCCCAAGTATTGATTTGGCTGTTCTGTAATGTCAGTCTCTCTTGAAGATGATCAGTGGGACTGGTTTTTAATCTTTAATTTTTTGCTCTTCTTGCTTATGACGAACGTTTATGGAATGAGAGGGCACCCATACAGGATCAATGGCCTCTTTGGATAATACACATATGTATCCTTTTCCCCAGGTAAGTTACCAGGGAGCCACTGATCAGAAGTAACATTTTCCCACTGGACTGGGGGATATACATTGTCTTGTTTTTGTTTACCAAAATGTCTTTCTACTGCTGCACTGTTTTTATCATCACGATTCAAAAAAATTAAGAGTAAATAAAAGTTGGCTAGTTTTTGAGGGGGACCTTGTATGCCCTTTTGTTTGTAAAGCTGTCATTTTAAGATTTGGTTAGCCCACTCTACAATTCCTTGTCCTTGAGGATTATATGGGATGCCGGTGGAATGTTTAATATTCCATAAATTAAAGGACTGTAGCTTACTTGGAATAGAAGCGGGTGCGTTATCAGTTTTTGGGCATTCCCAAGACCGTGAAGGTGGAATGGAGATGTCTAGTAACATGCGCAGCAGTTCCTCCTGTCTGGACTGTAGTCCATATAAAGCAAGAATGTGTATCTACAGTGACATGAACGGAAGATTGTTTCCCAAATGGAGGATGTGAGTGACATCCATCTGCAGCATCTCATTTGCAGTTATGCCTCGTGGGTTGAGGCCCGCTGGCTGTGCAGGCAGACTGATGGTAGCACAAAAAGGGCAGGACTGGGGGCACCTGGGTGGCTCAGTGGGTTAAGCCGCTGCCTTTAGCTCAGGTGATGATCTCAGGGTCCTGGGATCGAGTCCCGCATCTGGCTCCCTGCTCAGCAGGGAGCCTGCTTCCCTTCCTCTCTCTCTCTCTGCCTGCCTCTCTGCCTACTTGTGATCTCTCTCTGTCAAATAAATAAATAAAATCTTAAAAAAAAAAAAAGGGCAGGACTGGACAACAGAATTTGTTTTTTCCTTTGTGATAGGGAATTTGTGTCAAAGTCCTTTTTGGTTTCTGTGCATGAGAGTGAAAATCGGATGCTTCCTGAAAAGCTGAGAAAACGAGAGAATCAGGTATTTCATTACCTTTAGTCAAGGGCCCAGGAAGGCCAGTGTGACTTCAGCTGTGCGTAGCATAGAAAGGGGCAGAACGCTGATGAATGAGGGATTGTTAATGATGAAATAATGAGTGGAGGGAGACATTCGATGTAAAATAGTAGTTTCAATACGTTGTAAAACGTACACTGTATATAAAGAATCAGATAACAAGTTAAATGCAGAAGAAACATCTTGAAACAATGTAATAATAACCGCCATTAATTCTGATTTCTGTGCTGAGACACCAGTAGTAGGTATGACTTTTGAGGTAGGACCATAGTAACAAGCTCTGCCTTTTACAGAGCCATCGGAAAAGTAGTAGGGGCATCTGTGATTGGATTTTTAGAGGTAATTTTAGGAAGCATGAAAGCAGTGCTCTTTAGAAAGGAAATAGTAAGTAAAGATAGGTAATGACATGTGTTTCCAGTAAAGCCACTAAGGGCAATTTGCCAATTTAAATTATTCTGGAATGCTGTTTCAATTGGTATTTTATTTAAAGGCATAACAGTAATTTTTGGATCATATGCCTGTATTTGACAAGTTCTTTTTCTTCCCAATTGAATAATGCTACCAATATGGTCTATGTATGTAGTGAGTCTTTTAACCATATTATTTGGAAGAAAAATCCATTCTATATTAATTCTCCCTGCACAATTAGGTCCAGTGGGTGTAAGCGGGGTATGAAAAATAAGATCACCTAAGGGTATTTTAGGTTGAACTCTATCCATCTGCATTAACTGAATCTCATTTTCAACAAATTGTAATTCCTTTAAGGCCTCTCTTGAAAGGGTCCTAGGGCTGTTTAAATTAGGATCTTCCTTCAAAGAGGCAAATAAATAGGTCCTGTAAAGCATAAGTGGGAATTCCAATTTTAGGTATTAATTATTTGATATCATAATCTTACCTCTATGAATCTGAACTTTTTGCAGTTTAACAGAGGTCCTGTCCATAATGAACCCCAAATATGAGAAAGGTGTGGTAGTTTGTATTTTTTCTGGAGCTATAATTAGTTTGTACTTTTCAAATTGCAACAGAAGCTTATTAAATCCATCCTGTAATTGTACATTATCTGAGGCTGCACATAATGTATCATCCATATAATGGGTAAGATAAATTTGTGGAAATTGATCTCTAACTGGCTGGATAACTTTTGCCACATGTTCCTGAGAGATAGTAGTGCTATTTAACATTCCTTGTGGTAAAACTTTCCATTGATATCGTTTGGCTGGTTCTTTTAAATTTACACTGGAAATAGTGAAAGCAAAATGGGGACAATCCCTTAACAAGTGGTATAGTATAAAAGCAATCCGTAAATCTATGATAATTACTGGCCATTCGTGGAACTAAATTAGGTGAAGGCATTCCGGGTTGCAGACCCCCCATAGGTTGGATAATAGAATTTATCACGCATAGGTCTGTTGTAAGTCTCCACTTTCCCGGTTTTTTCTTAGTATCAAGGACAGGCAAATTCCAAGGTCTGTGAGATTCTTCCGATATGCCCTTTTCTTAGCTGCTCCTCAACTAGGACTTGTAAAGCAAGTAGTTTTTGTGTTAAGGGCCAAAAAAATTAGTGGGAATTTTAGTGTGAAGCTCGGCAGGCATTAAGAGATAATCTCTGGGAATAGGGATATCTAATCCCGCACTACCAGGCATAGCGTGTAATAAATTTAAAATGGTACATCTGTCTGAAAGCTGGGTGCTATGGGAGAATTGGCCCCCTTGTTTTTCGGGGCTGAGGGCTTGCCGAGAAAGGAGTTTCCCTGATGGGGGATCCATCCTTGTGGAATTTGGAATGACACTGATTTGCCCCACGTTTTCGTTTTTTACATTTAGGACCGAGACCTGGTGGCTTATGCCTTGCATTTTGTGGAAGGCATTTTCCTTTTCGCCTACATTGAGCCGTGGTGTACCCTGTCTGCCCACAGTTGAAACATTTTCCTTTAAATTTTTCTGTGGTCAGAGCAGCCATTGCTTGAGCTAGCAAATCGGCTTTATAGGTCTCTGTCCCCATTCCTTGGCATAGCTTAATACAGTCCTTTAACGTTCCCTTGCCTTTAAAGGGTGCTATCAATTTCTTACAGTCAGCACTGGCATTTCCATATGCCAACAGCTGAAGAACGGTATCAGCAGCCTCGAGGTTATTTACCTGTCTTTTAATAGCTTCTTGTAATCTCACAATAAAATCACTATAGGGTTCTTCAGGACCCTGTACCACCTTCTGAAAAGAAGAGCAAGTCTCTCCCTGGGATTCTCTTCTCTCCCAGGCTCTCAAACAACAACGCCGGAGCTGCTCAATAGCTCGATCACTCATTTGTCCTTCATCTTGCACCTGGGCCCATGGCCTAATGCCCATGAGCTGCTCCAGGGAAATAGGAGCATTATTAGCTGTGTTATGGACAGCTGCTGTTTCTGCATGATCTTGCCACCATGTTTTAACCTGCAAAAACTCACTTGATGATAAGACTTTTTTTGCTAGTAATAACCAACCAACCGGAGTAAGTCAATTGCCTTCTGCGGTGCCTTGAAGGATCCCTGTTGTATATGGGGAATTAACTCCATAGTTCTGTACCACCTGCTTTAATTCCTTCAATAATTTGAAGGGAAATGGCTCAGGCCTGGCCTCGTAGATATTGTCAGGGTTGTTGGGACCATACCTAGGAGCAACATGTTCCTTAACAGGAACCAGGACATCAAAGTGTAAAGGCATCTAGGTCTCCTGCTGGTTTTGCTTCCATGAGGCCTGTTTGAATTGCTGACAACATGAATTCTTCATTCTTATCATTAAGTGGTGCTTTCTCATAGGATGGTGGAGCCAATTGTGATGGTGCCACTTGCTGGGCACAATGGCAATTGTTCCCTCCTTTTATTTTATTATTGGAGAAGGAGGAAGAGGAAATTCCTCCTTTATATATTCCTTCACAGAGACTTTAGTAAGTTCTTTTTTCTCTGGGGTGGCATGCTCAGGTTCCTCCTTTTTAGTTTTCTCCTGAACGCTCCTTATCGCTCTGTGAATCAGGGGTTTGTAAAGGTTCCAGAACAGAGTGAATAAGGGTCCAAGTAGACCAGATAGTAATTGGAATCGGTTTTCCTTTAGCATGCAAAAATTTAACTCATGACCATGTCTGTAGGTCTGAAGTCCCTAATGTAGGGAACAAGGAGCAAAGTTGTTTAATTACCTTTAAAAGCTCCAGAAGTTTGCCCTCGCTGACTTTTGCTCCTCCTGCCTTTAGGAGCCTTCTCAGCAAGCATACACAAGAGTGATAATCTGTGCTCTCTAGGTTACCCACACCATGAGGTAAGTACCCACAACTCACCAGCGGGGAAAAGACACGGCTGTGCAGAAGTCACACTGGGGCTTCTTCTCCTGTTTTGTTTCTTGTCCCAAGTGGGACGCCACTTGCCACTTTCTGATCTGTGCATGGGAGAAATGAGGCACAAACAAGTCAGCTGTGACAGGGAGAGATCAGGGGGCGACAGCTGGGAGGACTGTCACTTTGAACAACTCCTCAGTCCAGTATTATCAGATACAAGATGGCAACAAAGGAGAAGAACAGAAGGTTATACAACAGCCATAGGTCTAGTAGGTAAACGAGGAGGAATGTGAGTCATACATTGGTCACAGGACTTAGAGGTAAACAAGGAAAACAAGGAGAGTAAGGTATGTGGGGTCCAGCAGCGGGGGTTTGCAGTTGAGCCAGCACACTTAAAAGGGATTACCTTAACCGGAGGCTTTCTCTGAGGCAGGGGAGACAACGAAAAAGGAAAGCTCTCAAGTGAGCCGAGCGGCCCGGGTGTCCCCACCTGCTCGGCTTCAAGGACGTGTATCATCCCCTCCACCCGAGGCCGGCTGCTAGTAGGATTTTCTCAAGGTCTTCTTGAAGCGTGCCTGCGTACAACTCCTCATTAGTTCAAGTTGTATTTCAAGCAATGTATTATTCTGAGGGACTGTTACACAGATATTGTTAGGTCCCCCAATAATGGGTCCGTGATTAAAGGAGCGAGACTGATACAAAGCGAAGGTCAAGCAAAGCTTTATTTCACGCCAAGCATCAAGAATCAAACTAACCCGCCAGGGCCGCACAGAGGCGACCTCTCTTTGCTTCACAGACTAGATTTTAAGGGCAAAGGTCATGCCGTTGTGTCTGGCCACACACAGGTGGCCAATGAAATTGTAACACACAGAGAAATCTGCACAGTCATGTTAGGTCATACATAAGTGACCAATTGAACTACAACTTACCCTAGTAGATATTTGAATTAGCCTATCACCTTGGTCAGAATTGGCGCCCAAAGGGCGGGGCCCATACTCCTTGGTAACTAGGGAGACAGTATGCATCCCCCTCAGTGATCGGATGTCTCCACCTGGCCTGACCCACCCTTGTACCACCCTTGTACCACCTTTGTTACCTGGGACTGGTTTCCTGGACTTGTTTTTAAGTGAATCCCCTGGGGGAAGGGGAGCAGGGACAGTTTAAAGGTTAAACAACAAGGTTATTGTTTAACCTGTATGGAAGTGCTCTGGCTAAAATAGGTCCTTACAATATGTCTTCTGCAAATATTTTCTCCCAGTCTGTCGTTGTTCTTTTGTTTTTGTTTTCGTTTTGTTTTATTTTCATTCTTTCACAGAGCAGAAGTTTTTAGTTTTAAGGCCGTCCAGCTTCTTTCTTCCATGGATCATCCCTTTGGTGTGGTTATCTAAAAAGGCATCACCCAACCCATGGTCTGCCGCCTAGATATTCTCCTAGCGTTCACCATTTTTTATTGGGTTGTCTTCTTATTTTTGAGGGTTAAACAACAAGGTTATTGTTTAACCTGGATGGAAGTGCTCTGGCTAAAATAGGTCCTCCATGGTAGGAAGCCTGCTTCTCCCTCTCCCACTTCCCCTGCTTGTGTTCCCTCTCTTGTTGTGTCTCTCTCTATCAAATAAATAAAATCTTAAAAGAAGTAGAAGGAGGAGGAGGAGGAGGAGGAGAAAGTCAGTCTCACAGCCACAGCATCAACAGCACTGTCCGGAGCCAACATCTGTGGAGGCTTTTCTGCCCTATTGAGACTGTTCTGAGTGCTTTGCAAGAACTGGCTCCTCTATCCCCAGCAAGGGCCCAGTAACTCGGATCTTGTCGCCGAGATGTTCCCTGCTTTCAGGGTCTGCTGGGTGCTCACATGGGCCATATTCCCTTTTATCCAGCTGGCGTTTCCCTTTGATGAAGTTTTAGAATATACGTGAGGTTCAGTGGGGTGAGGTCTGGAGCCGATGACCAAGAAAGAATTCTTGAGACATCTTTGGTGCAAAATGGTGGTTTATTTTATTTATTTATTTATTTATTTATTTTTTTAAAGATTTTATTTATTTATTTGACAGAGATCACAAGTAGGCAGAGAGGCAGGCAGAGAGAGGAGAAGAAGCAGGCTCCCCGCTGAACAGAGAGCCCGATGCAGGGCTCGATCCCAGGACCCTGGGATCATGACCTGAGCCGAAGGCAGAGGCTTTAACCCACTGATCCATCCCGGCACCCCCAAATGGTGGTTTATTAAAGCATGGGGACAGGACCCGTGGGCAGAAAGAGCTGCTGCCCCAGGGCTGTGAGGAGTGATCCATTATATGCTTGCAAGTTGGGATGGGGTCAGGGAGAGCTTAAGTCTCTAAGGAATTTTGGAAGCAAGATTTCCAGGACCTTAAGGGGCTAGCTAGCTATTTTTGGGGAAAAGATTATTCCTTAATGGTAATAAAACATTTTGGTGAGACCCTTTAGATGTATTATCAGTGGGCCATATGCTTGGGATTGTTTGTCAACACATATCTTGGAGGGTTTAGAGATAAAGTTTCCAAAGGAATTATTAAAGTAGACTTAGAGAATCCTGGTTAGGGGTGTTATGCCCCAATAATGGGTCCGTGATTAAAGGAGCGAGACTGATATGAAACGAAGGTCAAGCAAAGCTTTATTTCGCGCCAAGAATCAAGAATCTAACCGAACATTCGGGGTCGCACCTCTTACAAGAGAGGGCGACCCTTCTCTGTTTCACAGACTAGTTTTTAAGGGCAAAGGCCATGTGGTCAGGCCTGGCCACAAACAGGTGGCCAATGAGATTGTAACACACACAGAAAACTCCACAGTGATGCTAGGTGACCAACTGAATTACAATTTACCCTAGTAGACATTTGACCCAGCCTATCACCTTGGTTGGGATTGGCCCCCCAAAAGGCTCCCAAAGGGCGGGGCCCATACTCCTTGGTAACCAGGGAGACAGTATGTTCCCCCCCCCCCACTGATCAGATGTCTCCACCTGGTCTGACCCACCCTTGTATCTGGGCTTTGTTACCTGGAGCTGGTTTCGGGACTTGTTTTTAAGTGAATCCCCTGGGGGAAGGGGAGCAGGGACAGTTTAACTTTAATGAAAGCCTCTTGCTAAATAGTCCTTACAAGGGGTAGGGGTCCTCAAGCTAGGATTGCCCTTTGACTTAGCAAAGTGTTAAGGTGGAGGCAGTTGAGTCCCTAGAGGAATGTCACTCTGCTTTTTTCAAGGGCTTGTCAGTGGGTAAGGAAATTTAATAATTTTTCTTCTGCCTCTGTTTCCCACATCACCTTCATTGGGAGGTTTTCTTCCCTCCCACTTCTGTGCCCAGCAGCCCTTACCTACTGAATGGTTCTAGGTAGTTTTCCTTTAAAAAAAAAATTATTTATTTTTTAAAGATTTTTATTTATTGGGGTGCCTGGGTGGCACAGTGGGCTAAGCTTCTGCCTTTGGCTTGGATCATGATCTCATGGTCCTGGGATCGAGCCCACATCAGGCTCTCCACTCAGTGGAGAGCCTCCCCTCTCTGCCTGCCTCTCTGCCTACTTGTGATCTCTCCCTGCCAATATATAAAATCTTTTAAAAAAGAGATTTTTATTTATTCATTTGAGACACAGAGAGAGAGAGAAAGAGAAAGATAGAGCACAAGCAGGGGGAGAGGCATAGGGAAAGGGAGAAGCAGACTCCGCACCGAGATGGGAGCCCAATATGGGCTTGATTCCAGGACCTGGAGATCATGACCTGAGCTGAAGGCAGATGCTCAAGCTTCTGAGTCACCCAGGTGCCCCTCTAGGTAGTTTTCCTGTAAGCTTCTTCGCTGCAAGCATTTTGCCACATAACTAATTGGCTATGAGTCAGTTTTGCCATAAAAGATTAAAAGAAGAGTAACTGGTTTCAATAACATGATTCTTTGGTTTCATCAACTGGTGGACAGTTTGGTTTCAATTCTCCATTGACACAATGTTCTCATTTGTATATTACATAAATCTTAGCCTCATAATGGTCTATACAGTGGAAAGGAGTATTGAACCAACATTTGCCAAAGAACTATGGAATGGCTATCAATGGACATGTGACAATATGCCAAAACCAAATAACAGTGTAGAAGCTTTCACAATGTAAAACAAAACTGACCCAAACTAAAGTAAGATTTAAAAAATAAAGTAAAATAGGGGTGCCTGGGTGGCTCAGTTGGTTAAGCAGCTGCCTTCGGCTCAGGTCATGATCCAGGGTCCTGGGATCGAGCTACATGTTGGGCTACCTGCTCAGCAGAGAGCCTGCTTCTCGATCTCCCTCAGCCTCTGCCTGCTGCTCTGCCTGCTAGTGTTCTCTGTTTCTCTGTCAAATAAATAAATAAAATATTTTTAAATAATAACAGTAAAATAAAAAATAGAACTACCCTATGATCCAGTAACCAAACTACTGGGTTTTTACCCAAAAAATACAAATACACTAATTCAAAGGGATGCATGCACCCCTATGTTTATAGCAGCATTACCTACAATAGCCAAATTGTGGAAGCAGCCCAAGTGTCCATCGACCAACAAATGGATAAAGATGATGTGATATGTACGTGTGTGATGGAATATTACTTGGCCATGAAAAAGAATGAAATCTTTATAAAAAGGAAAGATAATGAAATCTTGCCATTTGCAAGGACATAGCTGGAACCAGAGGGTATTTCCAGAGAGAAATAAGTCAGTCAGACAAATACCATATGATTTCACTCATATGTGGGATTTAAGAAACAAAACAAATGAACAAATGCAGGAAAAAGAGAGAGAAACCAAGAGACAGACCGCTAACTATAGAGAGCAAAGCCCTGGTAACTGGAAGGGGAGGTGGGTGGGTGGATGGGTTCACCAGGTGGTGGGGATTAAGGAGCACACTTGTGATGAGCATTGGGTGTTATATGGAAGTGGCTGAATCCCTCTATCGTACACCTGAAGTTAATAAACACTTTATATTAACTACACTGGAATTAAAATGAAAATTTTAAAAAGAAGCTTTCATAATGTAATTCAATGCTGAGTTACAATCATGTATCCTAAGGGTGCTAGGGTCAGTTGAGTGTCTGACTCTTGGTTTTGGCTCAGGTTGTGATCTCAGGTAGTGAGATCGAGCCCTGCCTTGGGCTCCATGCCCAGTGCAGAGTCTGCTTGAGATTCTCTCTTTCTCCCTCTCCCTCTAACCTCCTGACTCACTGTCTCTCTCTTCTGTCTCTCTCTCTCAAACAAATAAATCTGAAAAAAAAAAAAAAAAAAAAAAGCATCCTAGTGTTTGGAAACAGATATCTCTCTTAATGAAGAGAAGGCCCTTAATGAAGAAAATTGAACAAAATAATAATAATAATAATAAAATAAAAGTGATACAAGATGAATAAAAAAAGACCCCAAAAATGCGTAATACTATTTTGCAAACAAATGCATGGGTACAATATACAAAACAAAATCAGTTATTTGCACAGAATCTCCACCGGTTTTAAATGTTCTCAAGTATTTTGTATTTCTCAGCAAAGTCTCAGTAATTTTGTTTTCCATGTTTCATTAGGTCCTTTTTACTGAATGCCCCTCTTTTCTTTCTTTTCCTTTTTTAAATATTTAACAGAGAGAGACACAGTGAAAGAGGGAACACAAGCAGGGGAAGTGGGAGAGGGAGAAACAGGCTTCCCACTTAACAGGGAGCCGGATGCCGGGCTTGAACCCAGGACCCTGGGATCATGACCTGAGCTGAAGGTAGAGGCTTAACGACTGAACCACCAGGTGCCCCTCTTGTATTTTTTTTTTTAAGATTTTATTTATTTATTTGATGGACAGAGATCACAAGTAGGCAGAGAGGCAGGCAGAGAGAAGTGGGGGAGGCAGGCTCCCCGCTGAGCAGAGAGCCCGATGAAGGACTAGATCCCAGGACCCTGAGATCATGACCCAAGCCGAAGGCAGAGGCTCAACCCACTGAGCCACCCAGGCGCCCCCTCTTGTATTTTTCTTGATTTTTATCTTTTTTATGGCAACACTGCCTTATGGCCAGTTAGTTGGCAAAAACATTTGCCACGAAAGTGCTTGCACCGAGGAGGAGTCTTGCACTGAGAATGCCTGCTGTGCCACTGGACAAGGCCACTCAGGTCATCCTTGGCGGCAGCAGGCAGGATCTGCAGTGGGGCTGTGAATGACACGAACCCAACAAGCAGGACTTTGAGCAGAGAGGGGCTTCTGTTTCTATTGTAATTGAAAGGCCCCTGAAAGGCCTAGGCAGAGAGCTGTCAGGGCCCCAGGCTCCACTGGGCTGCCACTCCTTGCTTCTTTGCCTGGGGTTTTTCCAGTTTAGGGTCGCCTGACATCTGCTGCACCTCTAAGGGTTATGTCCAAGTTCCAGGGTGGGGGCAGGAGGAAGGAGGCAGGGCTATGCTTCTGTCAGCAAAGCAGCTGCTTCCCCATAAACCCCACACATTGCATGAGCTTCACGTGGCTATATTTTGTTCCAGGGGCAGCGAAAGTTCTAACCAGACAGAACTGGGAGTCCGTCAGTGAGGATGAATATGGAGAGGATCCCAGGCAGGTCAGCAGTCATGCCTGCTAACACCTCCCAGAGCATGCGTTCTGCTGTTCAGCACATCATTATCAAGCCCCAGAACAAATGACCACAAATTTAGCAACTTAAAACAACATAGATTTACTATCTCACAGTTTCTTTGAGGCAGAAGTCCAGCAGTATGGGTCTTCTGCTTACAGTCTTGTATGGCTGAAGTCAACTAGCGAAGAGACCACTTCTAAGTTCATTCAGGTTGTTAGCAGAGTTCAGTTCCTTGTGGTTGTATGACTGAGGCTTCTGGCCCCCTTATCTTCAGAGCCAATAAAGGCACATTGAGTCCTTCTCTTGCTTTGAGTCAGACTTTCCCTTCTGTCGCATCTCACCGAGTCTAGCTGGAGAAAATTCTCTGCTTTTAAGGGCTCATGTGATTACATTGGGCCCACCCAGATAATCCATGATGATCCCTCTATCTTAAGGTCTGTAACTCTAATTACATCTGTGCAGTGCCTTTTGCCACGTAACATAACATATTCACAGATTCCAGGGGTTAGAGCGTGGACATCTCTGGAGGCCCTCTGCCTACCACTGAGGTAATGTCTCCGGAGGCGGGCATACAGCCAAAAAGAGACCGTCCCCTCTCTCATGGAGCTTACCATCCAGCAAGGAAACACTGCCTCATAAGTAGAAATGTGGTGATGGCCTCGAAGGATGGGAGAGGTGCTGGGCACGTTATAGGACCACGTTACAGCCCGAAGCTCTGGGGGTTTCCCAAGGGACTTAGGTAGATGAGGGAAAGTGAACGCAAACCGCATTTCAGGACACATGTGAGAGCCAAGAGCCAGGAGCATGGTACTGAAGGGCAGCGCACAGACTCAGGGAACAAGGAAGGATGCTGCTAGTTGTGGGGTGGGGAGCCGCTTCCCCAGGGCATCATGACAAGACTACCTCTAGTATCAGTAGGGACCCTCACCAGTATTTAGGCCACTCAGTCCTCACAACATTCTTCTGGAAGGTGGGCACTACTATCATCCTCAAATTACAGGTGGGGAAACTGAGTTTCAGACAGGTTAGTGCTAAGTGTCCAAGCTAGTAAGGGATGGGACAGGGAATGAGATCACCTCCCCAGATGCCCTTCTAGAAAGATGGGACTGACTGCTCCTGGGAAGGGTCAGAGTAAATGGTAAATAGCTCAGAGGCTGTCCTGATCATGGAAGACAGCCCTCAGCTACAGAAACATCCTGAAAATTGCAGTGGCTCACCTACAGGGGCATCGCCTGTGTTTGCTGGTGCAGATCCTTCTCGGCACACTTCGACCATCTCAGAGAACCCGGTGCTGGCTCTTGAGTCTTCTGCCTGGAGTGGCTCATGTCACTTCTGTTCACATCTCACTGGACCAGACAAGTCATATGGCCAGATTTGCAGCCGGGGGCAGGGAGATAGGCTCCTCCCCGAGAAGAGCAGTCACCCATGGTGATACTGCAGTCTACGCTAGGATAAAGGTGATGCCAGCTAACTTAAACTAAGGTGAGGGTGGGGAGGTGGGGGGGCGGGCAGAGAAGGGAGGATAAGGGTGACAGTGGAGGGAAGCATGCTTCACTGGCAGGCCAACAGGTGTGGGAGGAAAAGTGATGCACTTGGATTTGGACACAGGGAACAGGAAGTGCCCAACTGGCTACTGAACTGAGGGGCGCCCAGCTGGAAACAGGGTGTGGAATGCATCAGTCCATCGGTGGTTAAGGGAGCCTGGGGTGCAAGGTACAAGAGGAGGGAAGTAGCCTGGGCCCCAGCGGGAGGAGCAAACACTTGCAGGCTATTTGCACAACCAGGCCATGGGACCTACTTGATTGGATGCTGGCTGGTCCCACAGGCACGAGTGTCCTTGCTGTATCACATGGCCATTGTCAAGGCCAGTGTGTGCTCTGCCACCTTAGATAGCCTGCCAGATGCCAAGGAGAGCTCTGAGGACTTGGCCAAACGCAACATGCCCCTTCCAGCACCTGTGAGAGGTCTGCTCCCCAGCATAGCACCCTTATCTGCAGGTCTCCCCAGAGGGGGAGTGGGTGGCCACTTTAGCCACAAGCCCAGTGATGGCAAGGCCTGCAGGCATGGCCAGGGCCTCAATCCAGCCACTGCTCTGTCCTCTTCCTGCCAGGTCATGGCTATCTTCACTCACCATTCGTACATTCAGCCAGTATTTAGTCTGCATCTCTTGTATGCTTGGCACCCACTAGATGCCCCCTGAGCTTACCATTAGTGGAAGAGACAGAAATCTCTTATGACTCCTAGCAAGGGCATCCCAACTAGGGTGGGGCCTCCCTGAGGACCTTAGGTTGGCAGAACTGCAGAGAAGTTGCTCAGGAGAGCAGAGACTTGGGGTGGGCTCTGAGACAGTGCTGCTGACCACCTAAGCCTCCCCTCTTATCGCCCACCCTGCCCTTAGTGTCTCCTGGCATCCTCACTCACCTTAAAGAACAAGGGTGCAGGGAAGGCACCTGGATGGTGACTCTGACTCTGATTCTACTATGGCTGCCCTGCCCCACTTCTGCCTGCAGCAAGGACTACCTCTCCCCAACACACACACCCAGACGCCCACCCCACCCCCAACCCAGGACTATAGCTATGGGGAACAGGTGGCCCTGGAGACTCGGGGCGCACAAAGCTCCCGTGCGTGTGGTGGAATGGGCTGGGGCTTCATCTACGTCGCCAGCTGTGAACTCCTGGAGGGGCCAGGGGCCATGTGCTCTGTAAACCACCGTATCCCCAACTCCTGGCACACACATCCATGACTAAATGAAAGGACTAACAAAAAAACGAAAGGCAGATTTCTGGCCACCACGGGTAGAACGGCTTCCACAAGGTGCGTGGGCCCGAGACGCCAAAGCCCTCAGTCGCGCCAAAGTCCGCCCGTGATGACGTCACCAGTCGGAAGAGGACTGCGGCGGCGCAGGCCTGCGGTGATGTCACCAGTCGGGAGAGAAGCGCCGCCGCACGGAGGCGGGGCTTCCGCCGGCGGTAGCGTCACAGGAGGCGGGGCCGCGACCGCCCTAATTTGGCGGGGGGGCATCGTGCCGCGGTCACGTAGCTCAGGTTCCCGGGCTGCAGCGGGAGGCGACTTGGTTAGTTCCCGTGCACCGGTCCCCGCCGTTTTTCCGCCAGCATGCCAATGTTCGTAGTGAACACCAACGTCCCCCGCGCCTCCGTGCCGGACGGACTCCTTTCCGAGCTCACTCAACAGCTGGCGCAGGCAACCGGCAAGCCGGCCCAGGTTTGCCGGGAGGGAACAGGGACAGGGGGTGCTCGCGGGACGAGGTGGTCCCGGGCTGGGAGATGGGGAGGTGGGGGCGGGGGAAGCGACTCCGGGTTGAGGCGAGGCTCTGGACGCGGATGGGGTGGGGGGTAGGGTTGTCGCCTGATCGCTCCCTGTCTCCCCACAGTACATCGCGGTGCACGTGGTCCCAGACCAGCTCATGGCCTTCGGCGGCTCCAGTGAGCCGTGCGCGCTCTGCAGTTTGCACAGCATCGGCAAGATCGGAGGCCCGCAGAACCGCTCCTACAGCAAGCTGCTATGCGGCCTACTGGCCGACCGCCTGCGAGTCAGCCCGGATAGGTGCGTGGGGCGGCGGGGGGCACGACGGTGGGGGGAGGGGGAGGCGCGCGCTTGGGGCGGGGCGGGGTGGGGCGGGGTGGGGGCGCAGCCCGTTGAGCCTGGCATCTACGCCCCGCAGGATCTACATCAACTACTACGACATGAACGCGGCCAACGTGGGCTGGAACGGCTCCACCTTCGCCTGAGCGCCAAACCTGCCCAACCCTCCTGCACCAGGCCCTGCCACCCGCAATATTGTGCCCACTTCGCCCCTCACCCCCACAGCGACCCCCACTTCCAAGTCCGGACAAATAAACGGTTTGGAGGCTGCATCTGCCTCTCGGGCTTCCTTGGTTTTTGGACAAGTGAGTGCAGGGCTGGGACAGTGACTTGGGAACCGGGGCTGGGAGGGTTGCCCCCCTGGGAATCTACTCTTAGGGTCTTTTCTCCTAGCTCTAACCCCCTTTGCCCCATCAGCGGCTCCAGCCTTGATTGGCATCCTGCCTCGGGCCACAGACTCAGAAATCAGAATCAAATCGGAGTCGCCCACTCATCTTGGCGGCTGTGCCCTCCCAGGGCATGTTCCTGACTCTGCCCTTGGCGGGAACCCAGACTTGAATCCATTCCCGCCCACAGGGGCAGGGCCACCACTTGGGCTCCGACTGCCAGGAGAAGAGTGGGAGAGGTGGGGATCAACAGCTGATTGGCCTGCGGGGGTCTGAAGAGCCAGCCACGTCTGGACCTTTTCTCCTAGCCCCACCTTCCATCTTCCAGATGGGCAAAGGGTACCCCGGGAGAGAAGGCCCTTTCCCGGTGGCACAGGGTCAAACTTTGCTAGGCTGGTGCCCTAGTTTTTTGACCTAGAAAGTCCCGTTCTGGAACTTTGGGATAGTATTCTGGTGAGGGTGGGGAGGTGCCCAGGAGGCAGAGTCCTTGGTTATCTTGCCCTCTGCCCCCAAATCTGTGCCTGGGTTCTGCTGTCTTCTGGCACACAGTTCCCAGAGACAACACCCAGTCTGTAGTTGTGCCATTCATGTTTTACGGAACCATGGCTCTGGAAAGCCTTCAGGTGTTAGTCAACCCTGCTAGATATTGAAGGTCCTGGCCCTGGGGGACACTGTCCACAACAAAATCAGTATCGAGGCCCAAAGTGACTGGAGTCTTAACTGGTCCAAAGCCCCTCCATCCAAGGCCAGGGGCTCCCTTGTGGGGGTGAGGATAGGACAGTAGGCAACTCTGCCCCCACACTTGGGGCTTCAGCTGCCATGCTGCTTCCCAGAGCAGGTGCCTTCAGGCTAGAATGCCTTGGTAGCCTACAGTGTGTGAGGCCTCCTGTGCCCTGGCAGCAACTCCTTCCAAGTGAGACCCAGCCACTAGCACTAGGAGTTCATGTACCTGGAGTTGGCCCTAGGACCCTTCTGTACTGCCTGGCCCTTGGGAACAGTCAAGTTCATTTCCCCTGCTTGTACAGGGAGAGGGCTCTGGCCGCATGAGCCCCATTCCTGGGGGCTCGGGAGACGTGGGGGCCTCACTTCTGGACTCCTGCTGACTATGCCTTTGGGACCCCTTGCTCTTTCTTGCTCAGCCTCTGTGTAAACCAGCTTAATCTTTGATGGAAGAGATGGTTTTTTAAGAACGGAATTTAAGTGAATTTACTTTTTTTTTTTTTTTTTTTAAAGATTTTATTCATTTATTTGACACAGAGAGATCACAAGCAGGCAGAGAGAGAGGAGGAAGCAGGCTCCCTGCTGAGCAGAGAGCCCGATGCGGGGCTCGATCCCAGGACCCTGAGATCATGACCTGAGCCGAAGGCAGCGGCTTAACCCACTGAGCCACCCAGGCTCCCCATAAGTGAATTTACTTTTGAAAGCTGAGGGGCTCTGGGGGAAAGGGTTGCTGCCAGGCCAAGCCTTTGGAGGCTGTCACTGCCCTTCTGACATTGGCAGTGAGGAACAGGCCTGCCTTTGAGCCATAGGCAGTGACAAGGGCTGCCTTGTGTGTGTGTACAGAAGCCTGGGGCTTGCAGTGGCCGCGGGCTCCTTCCTTGAGATGGCTCCCAGTGGTCTAGCCCCCGCAGCACCCACTATTCCTGGATGAGTCACCCCTGTGGCGTCACCACGAACATCACTGTGCCCATCCCAGGCTTGAAGCAGAGGATGAGTCATTCTTGTCCTCTGATTACGGCAACATAATCAGACCTCAGAACAACCCAGGCCCAAGAGCTATGGAGCTCCGTCAGCTGGCAGTTTACACATGAACCCACTCCCACGCCTGCCCTCTTCCTCTCCCATCATGGAATTTTGGGGAGTTTGCCCATCCTCACTTAACCAGCTTACTAGTCAAGATGCCTAAGGACTACTCTGCTTCTCAGTCTAGGTCCTGCAGCCCCATGTCAACTCAACCCTAGGCAGCAAGGATTTATTCCCAGAAGAACAGTAGTAGTGATATTTGGGGTCACATTTTATTTTTTTTATTTTTTAATTTTTTTTAAAGATTGTATTTATTTATTTGACAGAGATCACAAGTAGGCAGAGAGGCAGGCAGAGAGAGAGGAAGGGAAGCAGGCTCCCCGCTGAGCAGAGAGCCCGACGCGGGACTCGATCCCAGGATCCTGGGATCATGACCTGAGCCGAAGGCAGAGGCTCAACCCACTGAGCCACCCAGGCGCCCCCTGGGGTCACATTTTAAAAGAGGAAGGAAAGTCAAGGATTCAAGAGAATCTGGAAGGTGTTTGCCCATCTTTAGGGGTGGGGAGGGCAATCTTCTCTTCCACAAAGATCTCTGAGCAGAGGTCTTGCTCCAGCTGCCTCAGTGAAAGGGCTGGTGAGCCCCGCATCTATGTCCATGCAGGGTTTGGAGCATGGGGCAGGGGTGGGGCACGGGGATGGCAGCATGGCTCCAGCTAAAGCCAGAACCTGGCTTGTGAGCTGGGGCCTCCTTCATGGATCCAAGCACCTGCTGCTCCCACCCCAGCCCTGGCCTTTGTCACAACCCCCTCAAGCTCCCTTGTGTTCCCAGTTCCCAACACAGAATCTCCATCCTCTGCTTTTGGCTCTGTGCCAACCTGCCATTTGTGTCTCCCTCTTAAATCCTGAACTATACCTGGTCAGGAGTGTGCAGGGTCATGGGTCTCTGCGAGTATGGGGCCCAACTCCCCCCTTTAACAGATGAGGACACTGACCCCAGCTTCCCTGGGTGTGCCAGTGCTGGCCTGGCCATCTCCCAGGACTCACCCACACATTACCCCCTAGTACCTGCAGTTGGGTTCACCTTATGGTATCTCATGAGCAGTGGGGGTCTCCTGGGGCAGAAGGGGCATACGAGACAGGCTGGCCCCCTGCTGTGTTTGGGAAGGCTGAAGCCAACAGCCAGGAGAGCTGAGGACAGCCTGCTAGCCGCCGCCCCACCACCACCCCCAAGAAACAGGAGCGTCAGGCTCTCAGATCAGCTGGGATGTCAAGGAAGTGGCTCCTTGGAATCCATGGAAAAGGTGGGGCATCTGTGAGTCAGGAACCCCACTGTTGCCTCTGCCCACCATGCTCCCAAGTCCCCTGGAACCAGTAATTGCCCTAATGCCAATGAAGGCTACTGCTGCATCCCATTTAAGCCATATCCCATTCCCCAACCCAGTCATGCCCTGGTCAGCCCAGTTTATTACAAAGTGTGGGCTCCAGTCCCATTGAGCAGCCTGTCCCTTCCTTAAAGCCCAATGGCTGCCCCAGGGCATCCTTGAAAAAAGTTGCAGAAACTCATTTCCAAATAATACCTCAAAGCTTGGGGGCGGGAAGGGGAGCACAGATGGCCTCCTGCTCTCTCTCATTGCTCCCTCTCATTGCTCCAGTGGTACCATGTTCTCTGCCAGTGAAAACCTGACTGGAGAGAAGGCTGGTCCTGACAGCCTCCTACCTCACCTTGCGGGGGGGCTGTTACTTCTGCATGGAATGCCTCCCTCCCATCTACCCACTCAGAGCCCCACACCATGCCCTTCTGGAAGGAAGCCCTCCCTGAGGCCAGTGCAGGACAACACCAAGGCCCTTCTGCTTTGGCCTATGCCTTGTGAGCTGGGGTTTCCCTTCCTGTATCCCCCAGCAGCCTATGTGCATTGGGAGACGCCTGCTCCCAGCTCTTTTTGGGCCCATGCCGCAGGTCTGGAGAGCCTGGCAATGCAGGCTTTGTCCCTCCACCCTGTCATCCCCACTCCACCCCCCGAATGCCTTCATTGCAGAAACCCCACTGCTCCCTCCCCCAGCCTCAGCTGAGACCCTGCCTCAGGCCTACCTCCCCTCCACCCTCCACCACTTCTGGGAGCCTGATCCCCGGGAGGTGGTTAGACTTGAGGGCGTGCCTGACCTCCTTGACTCTGGGCGTCACTTTCCCCCTCTGAAATGAAGGGATTCACCAGATGTCCTTCCTACATATTCCCTCAACCTTGGAGCATGACCAGAGCAGCTCACAGCCCGTGACCTTGGACATAATGCAGATGGCCAAGGGAGGGGAAGGGGCAAGCAGGTGCCCTATGCCCGTACTTGGGTCTTAATACAATTGTGAAACCCCTTCCTTGGGTGGGCGGAGAAAAGACCAGGGGTGATATGGGCAGGTATCATCAAGGTAGGCTCCCATCCAGAGCCTGAAAGTGAAGGAGGGGGGAAGCTGAAAAGGGGAAGCACATGGCCTTGGCAGGAATACAGCTGAAAAGTTCACTATGGACCCCAGCCCACACCGAGGGGCCCACCAACCACAGAAGCTGGTGAGTCAGATCATGGGGCTACCCCACTGCCTCTAAAGCAGTAGGTAGAAATAGTGCAGTCTTCCCGGGGTGGGAGTGGGGGGTCAGCTGACACCCCACCCCCCAGAGATTAGGAAGTTTCCAAAGTTTCTGGACTACTATCTTCCTTGACTTCTTGCCCCCACTGGGCAACTAAGTGTTGGACCCCAAAACCGTGTTTCTGTAAAGGTTTCCTCTGGCTTGCCCAGCTCCCTTCCCAGCGGAGCAGTGCCAAACCAGGCCCCAACCCTCCAGGCCTCCCAAGGAGAATTCCAAAACTAGAGGGAAGTGGGGGGGGTGGTGTGCAGCACAATGCAGACTCACCAGCCATTTGCCCAGATTTCCCCTCCTTGTTAAGTGAGCCCACCTCCCTTCTGTGTTTGAAGTGCACATAAAAGAGACCAAAAGTTGTGAGTTTTCAGAAATTGGCTCTGTCCCTTCACTCCTGAAACCTCGGTCTCCATCTTGGAACAATGGGGTCTGGCCTCAATATTCCCATAGGTCTAACACCGAAGACATCCAGACGGGGCCCCAAATCCAAAAGCTACAAGTGAGAAGTCTCAGCCCCCTCGTCTCCCTATGACTGCATCTCCCCCCCCCCCCAGTGACCTGGTTTCCTGTGTACCTAATTTTATTCTCATTTTCATCAGTGATAATCTTTACAGTGACTCAAATTCAAAGCATTCCAAGGATCCCCAGAGAGAAGTTTCCCTCCCATGCCCTCCCTCCACAGGATTACCCTCTCAGATCCCCCCATATTTATGCATAGAAGCAAATATGTATAGCATATTCTAGGCTAATTGTGCATTTTCCTTTTTTATTTTTCCCACCTGGAAGTTTATCTTTGTACCTGAAGAATCTCCAGTATTCCCCTGTTAGGACCAACCACAATTCCTTTTAACTAGTCTCTGTCCTGAATGGTTAGGCTGTTTCCAGCCTTCCATTCTTAGCTCTGACATACTGAGGTAAACACGTGTAAGTGTATCTGTAGAATAGGCACCTGGAGGTAGAATCATTTGGTCAAGGGCGATGCTGTTCTAATATGACCCGATGTCCCCCTTAGAGATGGGGTTTATCATCACCGTCAGCTGGGTAAGGGAGGCCCTCCCAGTTCCGGTTTTGACTGGGGAAAATGCTTTTCTCTCCCAACCAAATGGTTTTAATTTGCTTCTTACTATGAGGCTGAGCATCTTTTCACAGGGTCAGGTGTATACTATAGGAGCGAGTGGAAATGGAGACAGGGATGTGATGACAGTTAATTGTCCATAATCCATTTATCCCAAGGAGCACTTATATATCTGCTACATATTTAGGTGTTTGCTACTTGTGGTTTTTTCATGATTTTTTAAGCAGACAAACTAACTAGGAACTAAGTCAAATCCTTCAGCCCGTTTTCCCACCGGATTGGGTTTTCTTGTTTGTCTTAAAACTCTTTATTTCTTAGAGATATTAGCCCATTGCCATGAGTTGCACATATTTTTTCCAGGATATCACCTGGATTTTTGACTGTGGGTCGATGCAGGAGATACATTTCTTTCAGCCTAGTCTTGGGATTTATGTCATTCCTCAGTTTTTCCCACTCCGTGATTATTAAACTGTTTGCCCTGGTTTCTTTCAAGACATCATGTAAACTTGTTTTCACATTGACGTTTTTGCTTCTGGAATTTCCCGTGTCACGTCTGAGGTATGGCTCCATCTATTTTTAAATCTTTTTTCTTTTTTTTTTAAAGTAGGCTTCATGCCCAAGGTGGGGCTTGAACTCACTACCCTCGATGGAGAGTCACATTCTCTGCCGACTTAGCCACCCAAGTGCTCCTGATCCATTCTGATTATAGACAACACCTGTCTGTCCCCTCACCATCTGCAGAATTATTCAACTTACTCCACTGATGAAATGCCACTTCTATTCTAAATGAAATCTGCTTTGGACTGGGTACAAAAGCTCTTGATTCTGTTTCCCTGATGGGTCCCCTCTGGATTTCATTTGTAACAGACAGAGATTGTTTGCAGAATGCCTGGCACCTGGGGGTAGCCTGCGAACAAGGGGGAAACTTGTCCTGACCCTCCCTGGGCCTTCCCTCCTCCAACTCCTCCCTAGTGCCCTCAGTTTCCCCCACAGCCTGCCTTCCCACTTGCCAAGTGTCCACCTTTCTGGTCTTGCCATCTTGGAGGGACTTTGCCCATTGTGTCCATTAGACAGCCTGGAAGAGCGCAAGGACCTCAGATGTCCAGAGGATCATGTGGACAAAGTGTTCTCACAACACATGGATGCTGTCAGCAATAAACAAAAAAGCTGCAACAAATTCCTAAATTTTCAACTTAGCTTATGAATTAGGAACTCTGGCTGGTGCCGGATCCCTCCTCCCTTAACTCCAGCTGTGGAGGCAATGCCCATCTGCAATGATCATTTTAACTGTTATTTTATCATGAGATTCCCAAAGATGGTATGAATTTCAAGGTGTCCTAGACTTTCTCGAAGATGGGGGAAAAAGCAATGTGACGTCAGGACCTCTACACAGAAGCAAATCAGGTGGAACTCTGTCAGAACCTTCCAGATTTTCTCCAGGATAACACTTGACTTCAGGTTGTGAGTGTCCTCTTTTGCTCTCTTGATAATCCAGATAATATTCTTGGTTTATAAAATAAGGCCATTTCCATCTTCTTCAGAGAGAAGTGAAAAGACCCTTTGGGTTGAATTCCTTTTGACTCTTTTTTTAAAATTCTGGTGAATACCCAGGCTTGAACCCCAACATTGGGTTAAGAGGAAAAGGGAACCAGAGGCCAGACCCCAACCAGGGAGCACAAAGCTTTGGAGAAGAATGTAATAGAACCCACCAGCCAGAAGGTGGGGCTGATGTGACTCGGGTGACATTGCTCCTCGGAGTCCTTAAGAGGAAGCAACCGGGGCACCTGGGTGGCTCAGTGGGTTAAAGCCTCTGCCTTCCGCTCAGGTCATCGTCCTGAGGTCCTGGGGTCCTGGGATCGAGCCCCATATCGGGCTTTCTGCTCAGCAGGGAGCTTGCTTCCCCCCCTCTCTCTGCCTGCCTCTCTGCCTACTTGTGATCTCTGTCAAATAAATAAATAAAATATTAAAAAAACAAAACAAAACACCTCAACCCTCTCCATTCAGACCGTAACTTAGAACCCCTAGCCCTCTTGGACAACACACAAACAGAGGACAGCACACAAATAGGGCCATAATACTTTTTGACAAGAGGTGAATGGCTCTGAGCCTTTGAACCCCACCCATCCACAGGGCTCCTCCTGTAAGAGCAAAGTATGAATGAGAGTTGAGAGTTGTGTGCTAAGAAAGGTTCTGGAAAGGAGCCGTTTCCAGGAATAAATCCTTCAGGGATGGGGTGATTCCTTAGTGAGTTGCCACCAGTCAAAATAGAACACAGCTACGAGGTAGAGAAAAGAGTTCAGTCATTACGATTTCAAAGTATATTGCAATTTCAAAGTGTAGAGAAGGATCACGTGGGTATTGACTGAAGGATGCCAATGATCGTGAGTGGATTAAAAAAAAAAAAAGTCAAAGAACACCACGAAGGGTATGAATTTATACAAGTTTAACATCTGAGCCATGTGGAGTCACTATAATAATATATTTGCCAGACAAGCAAGACAAGGGATATTTAGAATACATGCATTGAATATTGATAGAGAAAAGGACATTTTTCAGAGTAAGATACGACTTTACAGATATCATATAAAATAGGACTTCATACAAAGAAGAGAAGATGGGTTGGGGTGGGGTAAAGAAAACACGCAAACAAATAGCTAATAAGTTGCCCTGTACCTAGGAATAAACCCGAGGTGTACAGATTTCTAGAAAACAGACACACTGGGCTGGGGCAGGGGGCTTGTCACCGAAGGACTAAATAAAATGGAGAGACCATTTATTGGAACGATGGGACTTCTCCCCATTCTGGTTTTTGACTCAAGACAGCCAACGTGGTAGGTGGTTGGTCGTATCTTGTGGTGGCCTTCATCGCAGGTGAAATTCCACATTTCAGTGGAATTTGAGAACCCAATTCTACCTTTGACGTGTGAATCCAGACGACCAATAGGAGCCAAAATCTTTTCTTGAAGAAGACAAGGTGGGAGGACTTGCTTTCCCCATGACAAGGTTTGTTATGGCGTCACGTAATCAAGGCAAAGTGAAATCAGCATGGGGGCAGACAACAGACCGATGGAAAGAAGAGAGATCCCAGAAGTAGGGCTCTCCACACACAGAGCTGATATACGACTGAGGACACACTGAAATCTACATGAAGGGAAGCACTGTTCAGTTACAGGTACTTGGCAGCTGACTGCCAAACCACGCGGGCAGAAAGATCAAACTGGATTCCTAGTTCACATCCACACACAAATCAGTTCCCCGTGAAATAAAAGCTATAAAGAAAAGAGCACAACGACCTTAAAGTAAGATGATGTAAGAGAACATCATCTTACTGATTCCTAAAAGGAGATACACAAAGCACACATGACTAAGGAAGAAATGGACACATTGGACCTCGTATTAGTAAAACACCATGAACAGAAGGAAAAGCAGCACAGCTTTTGCAACTCATGTGATTGACAAAGGGCTCATCTCCAGAATGTATTTTTTAAAAACTCCTATAATAGACAAGAGACAAACCAATAAAAAATTAGCAAAGGACCTTAGCAGTCCCTTCACAAAGCTGAATATCAAAATGGAAAAGGTGCTTGACCTCAGTGGAAGACGGGGACCTGCGATGAAGGCCACCGCAAGATACGACTAACCACCCGCCACGTTGGCTGTCCTTAACATGCCCACAGTCGCACTCCTAGGTATATATACCCAAATAAACTCGTGTCTGGACACAAGATGTCCACCAAGAATAGAATGGATAAATAAACTGTGGTGTATTTCTAAGCTATGGCTACACATGTCACCGTGGATGATCTCGCAAGTGTAGGATGTTGAGCAAAAGATGCAAGATACAGGTAATACAAACTCATTTAAAGTGCAAAAATAGGGAACGCCCAACTTCGCAGCTCAGAAGTCTGCGCCTGGCTGGTGCAGCTGTTATGGTGGTCAGGACAGTGATGTCCCCGGTGAGGAGGGAGGGCAGAGACTGGCAAAGGAGCCCAGGGGTGGTGATGGGGTCCTGTGGCGGTATTTTTTTGCCTTGCTGTTCACAAGTGTCTGTGTTATGTTTGTTAAACTGTTATGCATTTTTCTGTGTGTATGTTGTACTCCGATCATTAATGTGCACACAGAGAACCGAGGGAAGACCACAGCCAGCATACTGTACAGAGGAGCTGCCCAACAGCTTTATTAACCCTCTGAGACCTTGTCCCCACTGTGGGCCATGCCAAGGGCTACCCCACCCCCCGCCTTTGCTGCCTTCTCCCTGACCCACCCCCAGCCTCCCTGAGCTTCCTGCTACTGGGGTTCCTGCTAGTGTTCGGGGTGGGGGGCTCTTCCCCCTCATCTCCTCACATTTCCCTGGGAAGTTTTTCCATCCCTGGAGATGGAAACCTTCCAGGACCCCCCTCTGCACACCTGAACTGCCTGGCTTGTCCCTTTTGGGGCCCTCCAGCACATGCCATGACCCCCCCCCCAACCCACGCAGCTGCAGAGAGGCCCCAAGGTGGGACTTGGAAGAAGGCAGTGTTCTGTTGAGCGCCCTCCCCCGCCCCCCGCAATCCAACATCTTGTGCACTGGCTCTGAGCCTTGAGTCCACACCGGTGAAGGTGCTGGTGTTGTCCTGTGTGTTCATGGGGGCTTCCTGCGGTCCACACTGGCTTTTGGCCCTCGTTGTTCCTCACAGTGCTCTGGTGCTGGAAGCGGTTGAGGGGTTGGCTTCTAATTCCTGGTGAGAGGCTCTCTCTTCTCCCACAGGAGCGGGGTCTGTGTCAGGGTCTGGCCGTGGCAGGCCTCAGCAGGCGGCCCAGGGCAGGGCTTTGGAGGGCAGTCGCAAGCTCACAGCTGTGCTTTTTAATGATCGAGGCCTCTCCAAGCCTGGGCTGCTGGGGTTTGGTGAGCAGAGGCAGGCCTCCCCGGTGCTGGGGCTTGGGTGTGAGTAGTCTCAGGTCAGTCATGGGCAGTCACTTCCAACTGCATAGTGCAACTGGGAGTCTAAAGGCCTGGATGCACCCACGGAAGGGTTTGTTCATAGATAGACGCATTCAAAGGAATCGGGGCCCTTCAGAGAATATGCCACTTTCTTTCACTCTGATAGAAAGGCAACTCAGTGAAATTATTGCACACCCCAAAGCTCCAAGGCCCATGCAAAACCTTGTGCTGGGAGCTGTCTTTCCCAGGGAGTCAGGTTCTCTCGGAAGATCCAGAAGGAACTGGAATGGTTTGAAAAACATGCCACAATCTTACTCTCAGAACAGGAGCCGTGGAAAATGAGAGACTGGTTGGGGGAGAGGAATGTCCTCAGGGTGTGAGGTATCGGGAGACAGGCAAGTCCTCTACTGAAAAGGGAGGGCGGAGGTTTGCAGAAGAGGTGAGACCTCCCTCCCCCTCCTCCTGCCACTCCCCTCCCCAGGCACCACCACCACGCGCTCCCTGCCGCCCACACACACCCACCAGGGAGCCAGGTGACCCAGAACACTCTTGAGGGTTTGGCCCGTGCTGCCAGCAAGAAGTCTGTTAAGATCTAGAAGCTATCCCATGAGCCCAGCAGCTCTGAAGAGGCCATAGAGGATCTGAGCAAATTCAAGGACAGAAGATCAACATCAAATACTGAGATTTGGCATGCGTTTGTGGGGGGAGGGTGTCTGGGGACGGCTCAGAGCCTTAGGGAGTAGGTTTTAAAACATATGGGGTGGGCTCAAGGAAGGTTCTGCTGAGCCCTACCTCACCTCCCACATTGGGAGGCAGACCCAGGCATCAGAGGCAAGCTGCCAGCAGGGAGGTGGCTGGCTGGCACCCCACTGTGTGGAGCCATGGGATTGTTTCAACAGTGCATACTTGTGACAAACTCGAGATTATTATTTTTTTTTTTTCCGTCTGTTGCCATGGGAGACCCCAAGAGACAATGTCTGGAGGAATAGGTCAGAAAAAGTAAGAGTTTAGACTGGAGAGCAAAAAGGAAAAGGAGGGAAGGCACTGGAAGGCAACAAAAATGGTTAGCCCTCTGTATGGTGAACCAAAGGGATTTTAAACCAGTGCCAGAGCCTACACAGTGCCATCCTCCAGCCGCCAGCCGTAAACAGTGTGAGGAAACACACAGTGGAGACAGATCCTGGCTCCCCGGAAGTTGTGTCGCAGAAACAAATGCCACTCGAGGCTAGAAGCATCCCAAATGGAGGACAGCTAGTGTCCTGAGAACCAACGGGGCAGAGCGGTAACTCCCCGGCCCTCAGTTCTAGAACCTGTTCCACACGGGACATACCCACATGGGCAGGGAGTTCAGCACTGGACAGAGCCCAAACTTGGAACCTGTGTCATGAGGCAGAGCTCAGCACTGGGCACATAGCAAAGCGTAAATGACAAGGTCTCCTACTGGAAGAAAGAAGATATAAATGAGACCCAATGAAGTGGCACAGATGTCGAGGAGAAGGAGGAGGGGGAGGAGGGTGAAAGTTGGTCCCTGACCACCCAACATGGTGGGCGGGGGTAAAGGTAACTTCCCACTTGGTCCAACTCTCAGGGCATGACGTCTGGGCTATCATTCTTTTTTCATCCACTTTCCATCAGCTGCTGGGACATTTCTACCAAGGTCTTGAGGCAGTGGGAAGAGGTACCTACATGGGATTGATCACTGGATGCTGGGGACAGCCAGCAGCCCACAGCCTGCCCTAGGGATGTGCCTCTGGATGGCTGGGCTATGAGGGTGTCACCACCTACTTCATACAAGTAACTCGGGGTCTTTTAAAAGCTCAGCACAGGAGAGAGGCTAATTAAAATGCTGGGATGTGGAGAAGGACCCTATTCCCAGAGCCACCCCGCCCTGGCGTGCCTGCTGGGGCGGTGGGGTGGCCCATCATGGAGCCTCAGGCGGTTAAGGGTCTTTGAAAGCCAGTTAGGCTCTCTGTGAATTGCTTCCGGCTTTCATCCGTTGCCCTTAAGACTTCAGTTTTTATTTCTTTGAACTTGAAACTAAAAGGGCAAACGAATTTAATTTTTTATTTGAATTTCACCCTAGGAAATTCATAATGAGAGAGGTCCTTTCTATGTTGACTTTTTTACTAGAGTATCTTTGTCATTTCATCTCTTTGCACAACCTCTGAGCCACATTTGGACTTTGAGATTGGACCTAATCTAGGATGGGAAAGAGTAGGGAGAGGACTCTTAATTTGGGGTCCAGTGTGGCCTTGGCAGTTCACTAATGCTGGGTTCTCACCCCTCCTTAGGCCTAGGAGGGAGAATCTAAACTAAACCCCCAAGTCAGGAGTGGATGGAATGGGTCACGGCCTCTCCATCCCTGGGGGGCCTTTTCACTCCCCACCCAGCCTCACCCCCCATTCTGCTCAGCAAGCAGCAGCCATATCATGGACGCACAAGTTTGGTCAAAGAAAGTGGACCAGTTTAATTCATCTTCTTCTGGTCCCTTCTTGGGTCTGGCCTGCTTTACCACGTGGGTGCCAGCAGTGATTGCTCTCTGAACATCGGTGAAGCAGAGCAAGCCAGCTTGTGAAATGCTCTCTCCATCACCCCAGAACCCCAACAGGTGGCTGGGGAGCAGCTCTCCCACTCAGCCCCAGGTGTCCCCTAATTCCATGTGTTGTCTGTCTGGCTTCCTCCTTTATCCTCGATGTTGCAGTTAGTTTGTGCTTTGCTCCCCTGACCTCCGTCAGCCCATCCCCAGAACCGTCCTATACCCATTTTCTTGGCTGGAAATGAATCCCAAACTATCACTGCAGGTAAGCTTTCTTGTTTTCTAAAGGGCTCACTCTGTACACACTGGAAGAGGCAGAATAGGTTCGATAGTGGAGGCAGTCTGGGAGAGCAGGAAGGGGATGAGAAGAGTTAGCACCAGGTATTATCTGGAGGAAACTCAACCAGGGAAACAACCAAGCAGGCCTGCAAGGGCTGAGAGTGCCTTGGAGCCACCTTGCAGCTGGGTCCTAGGACTGTGGCGACATCTGGATCTGTGGGCACAGAGACTGAAATGATGCCTGGTCCAGCCATCGGGCCTCCCTGCCATGGTCTCTGCTGACTGTCCTCCCACATGCACTTTTTTGGGAGGTGCGGGGAGTTCCTCATTCTGGTCTCCTGCCTCCCCTGGTCCCTGTCCCTGTAGATCCTTGCAGAAGCAAGCTGGGCTGCTCCAAGCAGCTGGGATCTGGCTAGACCAGAACAGCAACTCCTCAGTCTTCCAGGCTTCTCCAAAGGACTTTGGCTGATCAGGGCTCAGGCCCAGGAGTGCCCACAAACTGAGCTCAGAGTTTCCGACTTTGCTGTCAGTGCTCTCTCTGGGAGTGACCACCTGCACCAGGGTGTGGAAGGCTGTCAAGCAGGGCTAGTCCTCCTAAGGCAGGGTCAGCTTTGAGTAAAGGCTAGGGTGATTTCCCCAAAGAGGCAAGACCCAGGCCTAGGTCCAGGGTCGCTGACTTCTATTTCCCCCGCTTTGGCCAAAAGAATTACAAGAGTATCCTGTGTGAGCAGTCTTTCCCAATTTCCCAAGCAATTTCCCCAGACATTACCTCGTGTTATCCTCACAACAACCCAGTGAGATAGGTCTCAGGAGCTCTACTTTAAAGGGGAAACTGGGGCCCAGAGAGGTCAAGTAGGAGGCTTTCCCCAGGATTACACAGCAAGTTAATGGGCAGGACAGTGTTGGGGAGCAGCAGCAGGGATAGAGCCCCCCCCCCCGCCCCGCCGCTTTTCATCCTCCTCCCACAGCCTTGCATCCTCCTCCCACAGCCCTTCCTTCCAAGCCACTGCCTTTTTCTTTTTTCCATTTCCTTTCTTTTATGCTTTTTCCTCCTGTTTTCCCTCCCCTGCTGAGATGTGTTTTTTTATACTTGTGGATGAGTTGTCTACAGCACCATTCAACAGTCCTGTTTCAGGACAGGCGGGGAAGAAGGGAGCTGGCATGGGATTCTGAAAAGACTGGGACCCTAACTGGCTTTTCTGGCTCCTACCCTTTGCCCTTTCAGGAAGAGCACCTGTGGTTCAAAGTCAGCTTGATCACCTACTTGTGTGCAAGAGAGAGCAGGGTGGGCTCAGCAAGGAAAACACTGCTCAGAGCTGAGGACTAAAGGACCCTCTTCTTGTCTGGGGGAGGGTTCTTTGAGGTGGGGCGGGGCGGGGGTGGGGGAAGGAAGGTCAAACCCCAGGAACTTCCTGCTGTGTGTGTTTGGCAGGTGACTGGAGTAGGGTGGCTTCTATGTCAACACAAAATTAGCCAAAATTAAGAGTAAAGCAGCCAGCTCTCAGGATTGTTCAAAGGTTTGTGCTAGCTTCCCTTGAACTCTCCAGGGGCTTAACCTTG
Organism: Lontra canadensis; assembly: GCF_010015895.1. Taxonomy (NCBI): domain Eukaryota; kingdom Metazoa; phylum Chordata; class Mammalia; order Carnivora; family Mustelidae; genus Lontra; species Lontra canadensis. The sequence continues at coordinate 12,084,518 of NW_022631051.1, forward strand.
AGCCATGCACAGATGCAGTTACTTGGAGCAGAGGTGGTAAATGTCAGGGCCTCTGTTTGCCCAGAGAGGGGCCCCAGCAATACTTTCAGTGGTCACATGTGTTGGGAAAATTTGCAGAAGTTATTTTTCCAGCTTGGCGGAGGGCCACTCACTCTTTCTGCAGCAAATTCTGTCACACATGTCCTGTGGGAGTAGCTGTGAGTTTTTTGAATATGGCCAGGGCAGGAGAGGGGAGAGCAAGGTGAAATTGGGGGGGGATCCTTAATGGATGGGTTGAGCGGGATTATTTATTTATGTGCTTTGAAGTCAATTGTGGATCTACTTAATTACAGCTGTCTTAGCCCATAAATGGCTTCCAGGGACACTTTCTGACAAAGGAAAGATGGAATTATCTTTCTAGTCACTCTGTAGGAAATATTACAAAATTGCGGTCAGGTAAAGGTAACGGGCTGTCAAAAAGATATGGGAGTAGGGAATATTTTAAAGCTGAAGGTGTGTCTGGCAGTTAATAAAAAGATCAGGGTATTCTTCTTGACTCTGTGTTTTTGTTTCTAAAATTAGTAGTTTTTCTCGAGCTACCTGATTGCTTCACATAAAAAAGAATCACTTGGCGCTTTGAGTGTGCTGACTGCGGGTTAATCCCACTGACTGTTCAGCCTCCTGTTCCAACCACCTCTTCACTTATGGCTCAATATCCCCCAGTGCTTATTGAGGAGCTATTCATGAGGCCCCAAACTTTCTGCGCAGCTCTGTTCTCATGCCATTCCATCTTCCGCTCTCGAGAACTCACAGCCCACTGAACGTTATTTAAAGCTTACCGATTTCCTACAGATCATCAGCCCCAAGTCACACGTGGGGAAACTGAGGCCAAGGCCAATGCTAAGGCTAAAGGAGGTGACAGTATTCAGTGACAGCATGACACGAGGGGTGAGGTCAGGGCAGTTGGTGAGGTCAAGATAGCTGCAGTGCTTTGTCCCAAGGCCATTCCAGTTGGTGACAAAATAAGGGTCTCTAACAGATTCCCAGCCTGGGCTCCTCCCCCACAGCCGGGACCTCCTTCAGGAGCCAGAAATGCCTTGGTTTCTATGCTTTCATTCCCAGGCCATCTTAGCTCTACATAAGCAGGGAAGCTGAAATGACTTGCCCAAGATCACTCAGCTAGTAAGTGACAGATCCAGGTTTCAAATCCAGGTCTCTGGACTCAGCAGACCCAGGGAAAGTGAGGGCAAATACATTGGCATCTGATGAAGCTGAGTTGGCCCTCCTGGCAAATGGGGCGGCGAGAACAGCAACAGCAGGCCACAGCCTGAACAGGTCGATTCCAGTCCCTTCTTTCCCCAGTGGCTCCCCAAGCCATGTGGCTGGAACTTTCTGGTACTATATCCTTGCATTTGAGCCACTCTCCCCCCGCCCCCCCCCGCCCCCCACACACCCTTAAAAGGCACTTTCGGTGTCTTACTAGGTCTCTATAACAGTCTAGGAGGAGGCAGAGCTGTGTTTTATTTACAGATGACAAAAGAGCCTGAGAAAACTTTGGGAGTTCAATAATCTCCCCAGTGAGATGTTCCCTGGTGTAATCAGAAGTAATGGGACATGAGCACAGGGCCATTCACCTAATATCCTAGCTGATTCCATAGGGAAATGCCCTCCATCATCCTCCCTGAGGGAGGAGGGCTGAGACCCCAGGCCACCCTGGCAAAGGATGAACAAAGCATGAACAAATGACAGGCGGAGGGGGAGGTCAAGCCCAAGAAGTGAGTCCCACGCAAAGTCTCCCTGTTGACAAGAATTGTGCGAGGGGTTTTCTCCTGAGCCCCTAGTCTTGGTCCACTTGGTCCACCACACTCAGAATCCCTGAAATGGGAAGGAATATTCATGACACAGATTTCTCAGTTTGTCTAGTTCTCACCAGGCTAGGTCCCCACAGTGTTCTCTCCCTCACCTCCCACTGGCATCCCTTCCTTGCACTGCCACTGTCCATCTGACCCTTCCTCTTTTTAACACGGGAAGAGAAGTCTCCCAAAGGTAAAGGTACGTCTCGGGGTGACTCTCTGCTTTAGGCACCAGAAAGAGCGGTGGTCAGATTTCCAGCTACATGTGAAAGCAACCTCTGAGGCCTCTTCCTGTTCCAGAACTAGGCTCTTGATTCAGGTCAAAAGAGCTTTTTAAAAATTCTCTATATGCCCCGCCCCCCTTTCCCTGACCATTCACCCTTTCCCTACCCCTTCTGAAAATCAGTAGGAGTCGTTTATGGTTTGTTCGACGATGGGGTTTATGAGGCTGCGGAATGATGCCATGGACTCGTCTTTGCCGGGAGACCTCCTCAGCTCAGTCTCTTGCATCGCCCTCTTTCCCCCTCCAGACTTTCTCATTGAGCCCACCCCTCCTCAAGCCGTCCTGTCCTCCCTTCTCCTTCCTTCTTTCCCGGACCCTGCTCAGTTCTTCCCACTCCACACTCACTCCATCTGAGATTCTGGACTCCAGCTGAAGGCCTGGAGAGGCTACTTTCCCTCCCTAGTGGGCACAGCGGGAGTCTCCTACCCTTGCCTTCTGCCCAGGGTCTGAAACAGTCTGGGGCCCCCACACCCTTCCCTTCCTGCCTCAGAGGCCCCCAGCACTCGGCATGTTCCTGTATCAGGTGGTTTTCCTGCCCCTTCCCTCCAGCCTCGAGGGCTGCGAGGCAATAACCGAGACGCTAGGCGCCCTAAGAAGGCCCTGGGCACAGTGGCAGGTCGGGTCACCTGAGCCTAACGGCCCCTGAGCGCCTGCCCGCCGGTTGCCAGCGGTGCCTGTTGCCAGAGCAACCCGCCCACTACCGGCCACCGGCCACCACCCGCCCCCTGCTCCCAGCGGGCTCCGTGCACCAAGCCGGCAGGGCGGGGAAGGCCGGGTCGCTCCCAGCAGGCGCCGCGCGGGGGTGGGGCCGAAGCGGGAGCAGCGTGATCCGCTATAGCGGATGAGGCGTTGTTAGTACTGGCCATACCAGCCCAGTGCGCAAAGTGGTTGCTAACGCGGCCTACGGCGGGGGCTGGAAGTGAGGCAGGCGTCCAAAGACGAAGCTTGTCTGGCTTAAATTTTATTTTTATGATGACGTTTTTGTCAGCATCCTTATTTAAATTTGTTATAAAGGATAGTGTACAAGGGACGCCTGGGTGACTCAGATTAAGCGTCTGCCTTTAGTTGGGGTCATGATCCTGGGGTGCTGGGATCCTGGAATCTAGTCCCTGCATCAGACTCCTTGCTCAGCGGGGAGCTGCCTCTCTCTGCCTGCAACTCTACCTATTTGTGTGCTCCCTAAACAAAACAAACAAAAAGTACAAATGATGAGGGAGCAGAAGGCTGGCTGAGGACAAAGCAAAAGCTGGCACCTTACACCCCCTCTCCCCCCACCTCAGTGACGTGTGTGACATTCCTCAGGCATTCCTGGCTGCCCTAAAAGAAAAACAAATTGTTAACGTGTAGAGATCACAATCCTGCAAGACTGGAGTTTCCCTGGGTTTACAAATGTCCCAGTGATTTACAACAAAGAAGTTATCAATAATAGCCTAACCTCCAGAGACAAGTAACCCAGCTCCTGAAGCCCTAACAATCAACATTGCCTTCCCCTCCATAAAACTGAAGGAGGCTGAGGCAGAAGGAAATGTAAATTAAGTTAAATTTCTTCTAAACCTAAAGCTCATTGACAAGGGTGTGTGATAGGAGGAATGTGACATTCCACCAGGAAACTCCCAACTGTTTTCATGTTAGCGCCTCATTAGAGGGAAAAACAGACTTGGCTTGACAATAACCAAGACTCCAGTATCCTGACAGTCTTCTTTACCGTGACAGCCCTTCTGAACACCCTCTTTGTCCTCACCTACCCAACTCCTGTGTATTTAAGTTCAGGATATCAGGGCAGCAACTCTTTCTGCCCACGGGTCCTGTCCCCGTGCTTTAATAAACCACCATTTCGCACCAAAGGTGTCTCAAGACTTCTTTCTTGGTCATCGGCTCCAGACCTCACCCCACCGAACCTCACGTATATTCTAGAACTTCATCACAAGTACTAGTGAACCCCTTTTACCCCCAACTTGGGTCAGGCTCCTAGCCCTTATGCCTCAACCTCTACGGAGGAAACCGCACTGCGGAGTCTGGTGATAACAGCCGTGAATGTGTTTATAAGAGGAGCTCAGATCATACCACCCCAGAATATGCCACTCTGGCATACTGACTATTTTGAGTTAAAAACACTAAAAAAAGAGGCACCTGGGTGGCTCAGTGGATTAAGCCTTTGCCTTTGGCTCAGGTCATGGTCTCAGGGTCCTGGGTTCGAGCCTTGCGTGGGGCTCACTACTCAGCAAGGAGCCTGCTTCCCCTATTGCGGAAAATCTGAGGTGACCGAGGAAACCCAAATGGCACACGGAGAGATGGGAAAACACAGCTTTATTAATGCCAGCAGGCTCAGTGGGATCATTCCCAAAGACTGAGCACCGGACAGGGTTAGGAGTGAGTTTTTATGGTTACAGGCAATGGGTGATGGTAACAGGTTGTTTTCGAGGTCTCTCAAGGCCCAGACACTTTCCAGTCTCTCAAGGCCAAATGGCCTTTTCACTTGTAAGTATAATCTCTGTGGAGGTAAATCGGGAAAGTGCTAAATCACCTAGGGGGCTGTTTCTCTTTCTTTTCTTAGTCAAACAGGACTGGGCAGCTGGTCTTTTTCTTCTGTCTCAGCAGGAGCAAAGACTTGTTATCTTATCTTAGTCAAATGGGATGGTTATTTGGTCTTTCCTTGGCCTTAGCTGAGCAAAGGGGAGACTGGGACAGAAAGGGGCTGGAGCCGGGAGTCTCTATCTGCCTCACCCGCTCTCTGCCTGCTTCTCTATTTGCTATCTCTCTGTGTCAAATAAATAAAATGTTAAAAAAATTTTTAATTAAAAAAACACTCAAAAAACTGGAAATGCAAGAAAACTGATATGATGTAGGCTGAGGGGGGACAGCCAAGAAAGAATTCTTGAGAACTTTTTGATGCAAAAAGGTGTTTGTTTTGTTTTTTAAGAACTTAAGGGCTCCTGGGTGGCTCTGATGAACTTCTAGAATATAGAGGTTAGGTGGGGTGCGGTCCGGAGCCGATGACTAAGAAAGAATTCGTGAGACATCTTTGGTGCAAAATGGTGGTTTATTAAGGCACAGGAACAGGACCTGTGGTCAGAAAGAGCTGCTGCTCCCGGGTGAGGGGTGGCAGGTTATGTACCATGGGGATGGGGGGGGGTAAGGAAAAGGGAGGTTTCAATAGAACTTCCATATACTAAAGAGGGCCTACAAGATACTGGATACCAGAGGCCTTGCCATTGCCAAGGTGGTTTTGCCCTTTAGCAAGGTATTAACATTAAGATGGTTGGGAGATTCCTAAAGAATGTCATGTCCTTTTACTTTGTCCTCAGCCAGCCGGCCAGCCAGCCAGCCTTCTGTTCCCTCATCAGCTCAGTTGGTTAAGCTTCTGCCTTTGGCTCAGGTCATGAGCCCAGGATCCTGGGATCCAGTTCTGAATGGAGCTCCTTGCTTGGTGGGGAGCCTGCTTCTCCCTGTGCCTGCCAGTCCCCCTGCTTGTGCTCTCTTTCTCTCTCTGACAAACAAAGCTAAAAAAATTTTTTAATTTAAAAAAAAAATTAAAAAATTTATTAAATTTTTAATTAATTAATTTTAAAAATAAAAATTTTAAAAATATGATTTTATTTACATATTTGAGAGGGAGGGAAAGAACGAGCATGGGGGTGGGGCAGTGAGGAACAGAGGGAGAGGGAGAAGCAGATTCCCCATGGAGCAGGGAGCCCTACTTGGGGATGTGGAGGCTGATGAAGTTCTAGAACCTAGGTGAGGTTCGGTGGGCTGAGGTCCGGAGCCGATGACCAAGAAAGAATTCTTGAGACATCTTTGGTGCAAAATGGTGGTTTATTAAAGCACGGGGACAGGACCCATGGGCAGAAAGAGCTGCTGCCCCGGGTTGTGAGGGATGGCAGGTTATGTACCATGCGGTTGGGGGAAGGTGAGGGAAAGGGAGGTTTCAATGGAGTTTTCATATGCTAAAGAGGGCCTACAAGGTGCCGGGATACCGGAGGTCTCCCGGCAAGCCATTAACATCAAGATAGTTGGGAGATTCCTGTCTTGCAGGATTGTGATCTCTGCAAGTTAACTATTTATTTTTCTTTTAGGGCAGTCAGGGGTGCCTGAGGAATGTCACACATATTACCGAGGGGAGCAGGTGGAGAGGGGGTGCAAGGTGCCAGCTTTTGGTTTGTTCTCAGCCAGCCTCCTGCTCCCTCATCAGAGGCCAATTAAAACAAGGCTGTACCCACCTCAAGTCTAGCTTTGACATAAGTACAGCCATCTTGGCCCCGGCAGCCATCTTAGGTCTCCATGACCGGTAAATGACCCCTGGCTCCAGGAAGAATGGCCAAAGGATTTGTCTCCGTGACCAGTAAATGACCCCTGGTTCCAGAAGACTGACCAAAGGTTTTGAAAACAAAACACCATACCAAAATCCAATTAGGAATAGGATAGCTTAACGAGGTGATGAATCATGTCAGAAATAGGATAGCTTAAAACTGTAATTAAGTCACAAGAACATAGGGCTGGTGATCGTGGCCCAATCACCTACTGCCAAGTCCACCCCTACTCTGTCTTTAAAAATTCTGACTGTAGGGGTGCCTGGGTGGCTCAGTGGGTTAAAGCCTCTGCCTTCAGCTCAGGTCATGGTCTCGGGGTCCTGGGATCTAGCCCCACATCGGGCTCTCTGCTCAGCAGGGATCCTGCTTTCTCCCTCTCTCTCTGCCTGCCTCTCTGCCTCCTTGTGATCTCTCTGTCAAATAAATAAATAAAATCTTAAAAAAAAAAATCTGACTGTAATCTGGTTCGGGGTCCAAGTCCCTATTCCGCTGTGTCAGGTATACTTGGGCCCAAGCTTAAGCTTGTTGAATAAACCCTTGTGTGATTGCATTGGTGTTGGCTCCTTGATGGTCTCTTGGACACGAAAACTTGGGTGTAACAGGGGCTAGGTCCCAGGATCCTGGGATCATGACCTGAGCCAAAGGCAGATGCTTAACCTACCAAGCCACTGAGGCACCCCAACAGGTGTTTTTATTAAAGCACAGTGGGAAACAGGCCCCATGGGCAGAAAGAGCTACTGGGATTGCGTTCTAAATTCTTTTTTTTTTTTTTTTAAGATTTTGTTTATTTACTTGACAGAGCGCGTAAGCAGAGGAGAAGCAGACTCCCTGCTGAGCAAGGAGCCTGATGGGAGGGCTCCATCCCAGGACCCTGGGATCAGGACCCCAGCAGACCCCAATTGACTGAGCCACCCAGGCACCCCCTGGGATTGTATTCTAAAAAAAGATCCATGACAGTGGTACTTTCTGTTTGGAAAGGGAAAAACACTTTACTGATATTATAAAGATCTGATAGAAACAGAAAGGGAAATCTACACACAGATGAGGGTAACAGCAGTAAATGAGACTAGGACAAAGTTACATCAAATTGGGTACTTACAACATCCAACCTCATTAGCTCGGAAAGACCCAGTGGAAACAGCTGTGCAGGAGTCCCAACCGAGAGGCCTGGGCACAGTGTCCTCCCCTCAAGTGAGACTTCTAATTGACCATCCCCATAAAGCCCTACTTATAGGACAAATGATGGGGTTTGAAGTTAAACATTTGTTCGCCTCCATGGCAGTTTAGAGCGAGCTGCATTCCATGTTACTGTGTTTTTACATTTTCAAGGAGACTGGGCTGTGGGAGCCTACCTCCCCTCCTGGGTCCCATGCCCAGGGGCCAGCTCAGCCTGGAACAGGAGGGGATATGAAGCAAGATTTATATCTCTTGATGTCCAGAACAGAAGGGCCAGTTCTGACCTGGAGGCCAGACTATATATATATATATATATGTGTGTGGTTTTTTTTTCAGACAATATATTTCAAATAACTAGTTTCGCAAAGTCATTCATGCAGCAGGAGCCTCACAAGCAGCATTCCTTAGCCTACCTGGACCCCTGCAGGTCTGGGTGGTCAGTGTTAAGTGTCTGGAGTTGACCACCCCTCAAACAGACAAGAGGAAACCCATGATAATGCAAGTCACACAGCGAGGTTTATTTCCAGCTAGCTGGGGTCCAAGTATCTGCCCGACGTGGCGGGTTTCAACAAGGACCCAGAGCGCTCAAAGCCAAGGGTTTATACAGCATTTTCAAAACATCTAACTCACAGTAATTTTCCATAGTTACATATTTTTGGCTTGCGCCACAACCTGGTGGTTTAACAAGGTAAGCTCTTTTCAAACAGAATTGCGCCACAACCTGGTTGTTTATGATTAAGCTGTTTTTCAGGTTTTAGCTAGTTCCTCTTTTCTCAAAGTCACATATGCAGTTTTGGCCAGGGGTCGCTCAGTAAAATGGCTTCCCGGTCCTTAAGATGGCCGTTCTAATGCGAACCCACTCTTACATTCCCCCCTTTAGTTATGTATAATGAGGAATCCTCCTCATTTACGGAGAAGTTGGAGGGGTCCCCAGGAGCAGGCAAACTCTCATACTGTTGTCTCAAGACCATGAGTTGGACGGTATCAACATGATTTTTTATAAAATTAACAAGCCTATTCAAAATGCAAGGGCCAAAAGTTAAAATAAACACAAGCAAAACAAATGGGCCAACTAAGGTAGACACTAGGGTGGCGAACCAGGGGGACCTATTAAACCAAGCCTCGAACCAGTTTTCCTGTGCCTCCCTTTCCCTCTTTCTCTTGGCTAATCCTCCCCTCACCTTAGCCATAGATTCTTTTATTACCCCCGAGTGGTCAGCATAAAAGCAGCACTCTTCTCCTAACGTGGAACATGGTCCCCCTTGTTGGAGGAACAACAAATCAAGCCCTCTTCTGTTCTGGAGTACTATCTCGGACAGGGAGGTGAGAGATTTTTCTAAATGACTTACAGAGGTCTCTATTCTTTCTAGATCCTCATCTATGGCCACCCTCAGGGGTGTCATTCCTGCTCGTTGAGTAACCAGGGAGGCTATGCCGGTCCCGGCCCAGCTACTCACTCCTCAACTGAACAGGGTAGCAATAGTTAGTGCAGTGATGGGCTCTCTCTTACTTCTCTCGCTTGTGCCTCTATTCCAGTGAGAATACCTGTGTTCCTCGGGGTGGTAGAGGATGCAGGGCATCACAGTCACCAGGATTCAGAATTCCTCAGAGGCATTAAAGACCGAGGATGAGAGGCACGGGGTGAGGCCAGTCTTTGAACATATCCACCATCCATTATTTTCCGGGATTAGCCACTTTGGGCCATCTTTCCAACTAGGGGTGTTATCTATGAAGTTCAAAGACTTCGTTTAACCTGGGACACTTTCCCTAGGCAGGTTCTGTTACCACTCACTCGCTGCAGGGTTAGACGGATTTTACGGTCCCCCCAATGAACATTGAGAGGGGTTCTCATTTGATGATACATTATAGGTGGCATTTAGCCCTACTGCTTCATAAAACGGAGGCTTCACATCGTAACATAGCCAGCACGAGACTGTGAGGTTAGTTAGGGCTGGTGGCGTTAAGGGTCTCATACATAGTACGCATTAGTTTTCACAAGGGGTCCTTGGTGGCCTGTGTAGTAGGTGCTAGGGAGAATACAGAGGTGTTAGTCTGGGGTCTTGTGGTCCCGTTTGTGAGGTTTTTGTTACCTGGGTTCTTGGTAGGGGCGGGAGGAGCCTTTCGCCCGCCCGGAGGAGCCAACACCCTATTTGGACCCACCGGAGTACTACTCTTCTGTACTGCCTCAACCTTTAATCTGACAACAATAGTGGATCCCGCATGTCCCCCGTATTTGTAGAATACTACTCCCCACTGTTTTCCTTGAATCCAATTGTTAACCCCTTCCTGTTTTCCCTGGTCAGTGAACTGAACTCGAATCCTGTCTGAGTCTTGAGGGGAACAAGGACCTCGAAGGAGAGGAACGGTCGCCCCTCTAGGCTTTCCTTGATTAACAAAGGCCAATCGTAGGGAGTCTGGTCGTGAAACTGGCCACCTCCAATCCCCATCATTAGAGGTGACACAGGCCCAACTCTTACAGAAGAAATATTGGACCCCCCCACATTGTGGGTCCTTAGAGTGTCCTGGGCAGGCATAGAATCCATAGCTACGGGCTAAATTGGGTGCCGTGGACTTGTAATCAGGGTTGATGTCTCTGAAGCAGAAGGTTAAGTCTGGCCACCATGTGGATAGTGGGGCCATGCGGGTGGTTTCGTTGAGAGTCCTACCAGTCTTTCCATCGGTCAGGATCCATGTCTGCTTATAAGGCCGATAAGGATTGGTTTCCGCGAGGTTCCTTTTCCAGTCGTTGAGCAAGGTCAGGACCAGCAGCCACTTCATCGTCAGACTGGACTGGAGATGTGGCACGTCCCCGAGGTGTGGAGAGTTGTAGCTTCAGGGGGCTATCAGGGTGTTATCGCACGGTCCACTCCCCGGCTTGTCTCTGCTCCGGCGGGGTGGCCCGGCGCACGTGGGAGTGGTGAACCCAAGGTCCAATGCCGTCAACCTTTAAGGCAGTGGGGGTAACCAGAACAACCACATAAGGACCTTTTCATCTTTCTTCTAAGGTTCGGGACCTGTGTCTCCTTACCCATACCCAATTCCCTGGGACAATGCCATGTTCCGGATTCGGTGTGTCCCTTGTCTCATACAAAGAGCGCACCAGGGGCCAGATTTCACGCTGAACCTCCTCCTGTAGGGCCTTCAGACTTGCCAGATAATTTGGAGCCACATTAGGGTCTTGGTCCGGGAGAGTACGGACAACAATGGGGGATGGTGCCCCATACAGGATTTCAAAGGGAGTTAATCCGTGCACATATGGGGAGTTCCAAACCCGGAAGATAGCATAGGGTAGGAGGGTCACCCAGGCCCTGCCAGTCCTGATGGCCAATTTATTTTTTATTTTTTTATTTTTATTTTTATTTTTTTTAAGATTTTATTTATTTATTTGAGAGAGAGACAGTGAGAGAAAGCATGAGCAAGGAGAAGGTCAGAGAGAGAAGCAGACTCCCCGTGGAGCTGGGAGCCCGATGCGGGACTCGATCCCGGGACTCCAGGATCATGACCTGAGCCGAAGGCAGTCGTCCAACCAACTGAGCCACCCAGGCGTCCCCTGATGGCCAATTTAGACAAGGTCTCCTTCAGGGTTCAATTCATCCTTTTTATCTGCCCTGAGCTCTGGGGATTATATTCACAATGCAACTTCCAATCGGTCCCCACCATTTGGACCCATCCTTGTAGGACTTTGCTGATGAAAGCCGGGCCGTTATTGGACCCTAAAACCTCGGGGACCCCGTATCTGGATATGATCTCTTCCAGTAATGCCTTAGCGACAACCTGGGCAGTCTCTCGTTTCGTGGGGAAGGCTTCCACCCAGCCTGAAAAAGTGTCAACCAATACCAGCAAGTACTTATACCCATACCTCCCAGGTTTTACCTCAGTAAAATCCACCTCCCAGCTCCGTCCCGGTGCTCTCCCCTGTACCCTCGTACCTGTGCGTAGGGGTCCCTTCCTATTGGGTTTCATAGCCTGGCACCCAGCACACTGATCCACGATCTCCTGGATCTGGGTTGTTTGTCAGGAGAACCGGAGGCGGGCGGACTCGAGAACCGTCAGCAATTTTCTCTTCCCTAAATGGGCAGGTTGGAAAGGAGGAACAGTCCTAGTTTTGCCGGCAGTATCAGTCTTTCCTCTGGGTCCCGATGCCACCCATGCTGATCAGGCTTTGGGTAGTGGTGGTTCCGGATCCACTGCAGATCCTCTGGGATGGAGTCAGGTTGCAGGGGCAGGGGTGGGAGCTCGGGTGTGGGCAGGGCGAGTGCCAAAGTTGGTGAAGTTACTGCCGCCTTTTTGGCGGCCTCATCCGCTCGCCGCTTTTCTTCAGCCTCCAAGGTCCGTGCAGACTGGTGTCCAGGGACGTGGACAACTGCTTCTGCACGGCCGCCAGCAGCCTCTGTACCTCTGGGAGATTGCGCAGTTCCTTTCCTTACGCTGTAACAAAACCCTCTCCCGATAGATGGCGCCATGCACATGGACAGTGGCGAAAGCGTAGCGGCTATCGGTGTAGACAGTCACTCGGTTCCCCTCGGCCCGTTCCAGTGCCTCCGCCAGCGCAATCAGTTCGGCCTTCTGGGCTGCGGTCCCCGGGGGAAGTGAGGCACTCCAAATGACATTCCCGTCTTGGCCCACTACCGCTGCACCCGCCCTTCGCACCCCGTCCATAACGAAGCTGCTTTCATCAGTGTACCATATCAACTCACTGTTGGGAAGGGCGGTGTCCTGGAGGTCCGGGCGCACCTGGGTGATTTCTGTCATGATCTCCTGGCAGTCATTCAGGGGGTCTTCCAGATCCGGGGTCGGCAACAGGGTGGCTGGATTCAGTGCAGTTGGTTCCGCAAAGATGATCCGGGGTGCATCTAACAGGAGTCCTTGGTAATGGGTCAGGCGGGCATTGGTCATCCACCTACCAGGGGTATGTTTCAGGACTCCCTCGATCGCATGGGGAGTTACCACCTTCAGATGCTGCCCGAAAGTGAGTTTGTCTTCGTCCTTTACCATCAGGGCTACTGCCACGATGATCCTCAGGCACGGGGGCCATCCTGATGCGACTGGGTCTAGTCTCTTGGATAAGTAGGCAACCGGACGCTTCCATGGCCCCAGGTACTGCATCAGTACCCCTTTCGCTATCCTCCTCCTCTCATCCACGAAGAGGGTGAAGGACTTCAGGGATCTAGCAATGCCAGGACTGGTGCCTCTAAGAGGGCGGTCTTGAGTTCTTCAAAGGCCTTTTGCTGTTTTGGCCCCCAGGCCCAGGGGGCCTTATCCTTGGTTGCCTCATACAGGGGCTTGGCTATCTCAGCATACCCCAGAATCCATAGCCGGCAGTAGCCCGCTGTCCCTAGAAACTCATGGACCTCTCGGGCCGAGGTCGGGACTGGAAGCCTAAGAATAGTCTCTTTCGTGGCCTCTGTTAACCATCTGGTTCCTTCCTTCAATTTTACCCCAGGTAGTGACTGTCTGCCTGCATATTTGGGCTTTCTTTGCACCGGCCGGATAGCCCAATTGTCCCAGCTCCTGGAGGAGGTCTCCAGTGGCCTGTCGGCATTCGGCCTCAGTGGGGGCTGCCAGAAGCAAGTCATCTACATATTGCAGGAGTGTAGCTGAATCATGGCTCCGGCGAAACGAGTCCAGGTCCTGATTTAAGGCTTCATTAAACAGAGTAGGAGAGTTTTTGAAGCCTTGTGGTAGTCTCGTCCAGGTTAACTGTCCGGGGGTTCCCGTACTGTCATCATGCCATTCGAAGGCAAAAATATGTTAGCTGCTGGGTGCCAGGGCTATGCTAAAAAATGCATTCTTTAGGTCTAGGGTGGTTTACCAAACATGTGAACAGGGCAAGTGACTTAGTAAGGTATAAGGGTTGGGGACCGTGGGGTGGATGTCCTCGACCCTCTTATTCACTTCCCTCAAGTCCTGGACTGGCCTGTAATCCTTTCCCCCTGGTTTCTTAACAGGGAGAAGCGGGGTGTTCCAGGCAGAGTGGCAGGTTTTCAGTATCCCGGCTTCTAGGAGGCGGTTAATGTGTGGAGCAATTCCTTTCTGTGCCCTGGTGGACATGGGGATGAGGTACTCGCGGATCCGGATAGGCTGGGCCGAGGCTTTGACCTCGACCACTACTGGTGCTCGGTGGGCTGCTAGGCCCATACCCGCTATCTCCGCCCACTCCTGAGGGTATGTCCTAAACCAGTAATCCATCTCATGGGGCCACTCTGTGGGGGGAGAAGTGTACTGCAGGGCAAACAGGCGATGCTCATCTGCGAGGGACAGGGTCAAGACATGAAGGGGCCGCACTTGGCCATCCATCACTTTGATGCCATCCGGCTCAAAGGAGATACGGGCCTGGACCTTGGTTGGGAGATCACGCCCCAACAAGGGGGCTGGGCATTCAGGGATAACCAGGAAAGAGTGGGTCACTTGGTGGGGGCCCAAGTCCACCTGGCACCTACTGGTCCATCGATAAGCCTTGGACCCAGTTGCCCCCTGCACTAGGCTGGTTTTCTGAGATAAGGGCTCCGTAGGCTTGTTTAAAACTGAGTACTGGGCTCCTGTGTCTACCATGAATCCCATTGGTTTCCCCTCCACATACACAGTTAACCCAAGACTCGGGAAGGGAACCCGAGTCCCCTCGCCCCTAGTCACTGTCCATTCCCGCCAGTAATACCGGAGTGTCCTGTCCAGTCTGGCCCTGGCGCTTGGGGCATTCCCTCTTCCAATGCCCATATTCTTTTTTTTTTTTTTCAAAAGATTTTATTTATTTATTTGAAAGACAAAGATCACAAGTAGGCAGAGAGACAGGCAGAGGGAGAGGAAGGGAAGCAGGCTCCCTGCTGAGCAGAGAGCCCGATGCGGGGCTCGATCCCAGGAACCCTGGGATCATGACCCGAGCTGAAGGCAGAGGTTAACCCACTGAGCCACCCAGGCCCCCCCAACGCCCATATTCTTTGCAGTTTGCGCATTGCCCCCATCTAGCCTGGGCCATGGTTTCTGAGGTCAGGCTGGTCCGGCTAGACCTGGTCCCGCCTGGGCTGTGCCCTGTACCCCTGCCAGCAGGATCTTGGCCATCTCCTTCTGTTGCCTTCTGTTCTCCCTACTCTGATGCTCTCTGTCTTCTTTCCTAAGTCTTTCCTGTAACTCCTGATTCTCCTTTCTGAGCCGATCCTCCCTTTCCTCTGGAGTCTCCCAGTGTTAAAAACTCACTCTGCCACTTTCATCAGATCCCGAATGGTCATTTCCCCTAATCCTTCCTGTTTATATAAGTTCTTTCTAATATCTGGGGCAGCTTGGTTTATAAAGGATATAATCCCAGCTGACTGATTCTCCTCTGCCAGGGGGTCCAAAGGGGTGTACTGCCTATAAGCATCACAGAGGCACTCTAAAAATACGGCCAGGCTTTCACTTTCCCCTTGCATTACAGCTTTTACCTTAACCAAATTGGTGGGGAGACGCCGTAAGAGTCTGGCGGTAAACTCAGAGACGCTCCCTACCTTCCACGTTCCCAAAGTCCCAATCTGGTCTATTCAGGGGGAAGCGCTTGTCAATCAGGTTTGGCAAGGTTGTCAGCTGTCCTTTGTCCCCGGGGACATTCTTTTTGGCCTTGGTGAGGATCCGGAGGATCCGCTCGCACTCTGCACTCTTTGGTGGTGAACAAGGTCTTAAGGAGCTGCTGGCAATCGTCCCAGGTGGGGCTCTGTGTATGCATGACAGACTCAAACAGGTCAGGCCCCTCGGGTCTTCAGAGAAAGGGCGGTTTTGAGCCTTCCAGTTACAGACATCACTGCTTGAAAAGGGCCAATACTGGTAAGATCGCTCCCCATCTAGGCCAGTACCTCCCAGGGCCCATACGGGGAGAATGGGCGCCCCGGCTGAGATGGAGGAGGACCTGAGACGGCTGCCCCTCCCAAGCCCCCTCACTCATCTGCCTCCCCGGCTGTGTTTGAGGAGACCCTGGAGGAGTCTTAAAATATAACCCATGGGAAATTTTACTAGTTACCAAGCACATTTAGACATAGTCTTAAGGAAAAAACACACTGTCAACAGGCCTTTGGGAGAGAGGATGATCTACGGCCTTGAAGCTGAGGGGCGGGGGATGCCCGGCATGCTCAGGGCAGAACGCTGCTGGCTGCTTCATTTTTCCGTTATCTCCTCTTTCTCTCCACAAAAGGCGCCTGTGGCTAGTTAGATAAGTCCTTTGAATGTGCTTGTTCAACTATAAACTTTATACTGCTTGACCAGACCTATTTTGCCCTCCTTCTTGTTTATCTACAAGGCATATGACCAATGTTTGGCCTTCTTCGGCTCTTCTGTGGGTTACTGTTTGGGTTACATTTTAAGTAATACATTGTTCTGAGGGACAGTTGCAGGATTTACTCTATGGATGGAGGTTTCTGTAATCTAATAAAAGCGGGACTGAGGAGTTGTTGGGGCAACAGTCTTCTCTACTATTGTCCCCTGCTCCCTTTCTCTTGCAGCTGACTTGTTTGTGCCTTATTCTTCTCCCATTCGCTGACCCAAAGTGGCAAAATCCTATCCTTGAGTTGTCATGCATAATATGACGCCATATGTACCCACAAGGCACTTTTACAAATCCACAAATCCAGAAACACATTTTAAGTAGCACGGAGTGTAATTATAAGCACCCTTTACACACCCTCCCCAATGGGGTAACCAATCAAATAAACTAGGGAAGGTATTCGGGCACCTGGGTGGCTGAGTCTTGGGGTGTCTGCCTTCAGCTCAGGTCATGATCTCAGTATCCGGGGATCCAGCCTCACACAGGGGGCCCTGCTTCTCCCTTTCCAGCTCCCCTGTGCTTGTGTTCCCTCTCTCACTATCTCCCTGTAAAATAAATAAAGTCTTACAACAAAACAAACCTAGGGAAAGTATTGAGTTGATCAGTTTCATGTCTCACATTATTTATAAATTTATCGATTTTGTTAAAATCTTAAAATAGCACATTCATGGGATGCCTGGGTGGCTCAGCTGGTTAAGCCTCTGCCTTTGGCTCTGGTCATGATCCCAGCGTCCTGGGATCAAGTCCCACATGGGAATCCTTGCTCAGCAGGGAGCCTGCTTCTCCCTCTGCTTGCCGCTGCCCCTGCTTATACTTGTGTGCTCTCTGACAACCAAATAAATAAAATCTTAAAAAAATAGCACACCTGTGGGGACACCTGGGTGGCTCAGTTGGTTAAGCGGCTGCCTTCAGCTCAGGTCATGATCCCAGCGGCCTGGGATCGAGTCCTGCATTGGGCTCCTTGCTCAGCAGGGAGCCTGCTTCTCCCTCTGCCTCTGCCTGCCACTCTGTCTTGTGCTTGCTCTCTCTCTGACAAATAAATAAAATCTTAAAAAAAAAAAAAAATAGCACATCCGTGGAAGGTCATTACATTGTAACAGGAGATAATGTATAGTGGCTCTGTTTTATAAGATTTCTTCTCACAAAGCACTTACTGGAAGAGCATCAGCAGTACCATTAACTATTTTATTTATGTATTTATTTATTTATTTTTAAAGACTTTATTTATTTGACAAAGAGAGATCACAAGTAGGCAGAGAGGCAGGCAGAGAGAGAGGAGGAAGCAGGCTCTCTGTTGAGCGGAGAGCCCGATGCGGGGCTCAATCCCAGGACCCTGAGATCGTGACCTGAGCTGCAGGCAAAGGCTTAACCCACTGAGCCACCCAGGTGCCCCCCCTTTGTTCTTGATTTAAGACTTGGTAAACGACATAAAACTCTGCATATTGGCTACTCATCCCATCTCCATGTGGTTGTGACTTTTTTTTTTTTTTAAGATTTTACTGATTGATTTGAGAGAGCACAAGGGGGGGTGCAGTAGGAGAGGGAGAAGCAGACTCCCTGCTGAGTAGAGAGCCCTATGCCTGATCCCGACCCTGAGATCATGACCTGAGCCGAAGTTAGAGGCTTAACCGACTGAGTCACCCAGACAAGCCTGTTAGGTCTCTCTCTCTCTCCCTCTTTTTTTTTTTTTATTTAAAGATTTTATTTATTTGTCAGAGAGCACACACAGGGAGAGCAGCAGGCAGAGGGAGAAGCAAGCTCCCTGCTGAGTAAGGAGCCTGAGGCGGGACTCAATCCCAGGACCCTGGGGTCAAGACGTTAAGCCAAAAGAGGTTAAGCCAAAAGAGCTTAATCGACTGAGCCACCTGTGTGCCCCTGGAAGGCTCATAGTCAGTTGAGGAACCAACTCTTGGTTATCAGCTCAGGTAATGACTTCATGGATCATGGGATCGAGCCCAGTGTGGGGAGTCAGCTTGAGATTTTCTCTGCCCCTTCCCTTTCTCTCTCTGTGCCTTCCCTTTCTTTAAGTCCGCCATCTTGCTGCGGAGCCGTCGCCCGGGAGACGCTTGGCGTCACCCTAGGTCGTGGCGTCCTTGCCCCTTCCAGCCCCCGCGCGCGTCTGGCCTGAGGCACCCGCGGCTCCGAACCCCGAGGGCGGGAGACCCCGGAGCGGGGGCGGGGGGAGGCTCGTAGCGCGCGCGCCTCTCCCTCCCGCTCCCCCGCCCCCGCGCGCGCTCCCTCCCCTTCCGCCCCTCTCCCGCGGCCCGAGCGCTGCTCTCTCAGGCCTGGGGGGTCGAGGGAGCGAGCGAGCCACGGGTCCCGCTTTCCCTCCTCCCGACCCGCGTGGGGACTCGCAGGCCCGGCTCCCTCCCCGCCCGTGGGTACGACGGATTTGAAAGCGCGGCCGGAGAGCCGGGGGCGGACCTAGCGGCTGCCCCGAGGGCCGAGAGGCCGGGACGCCGGGCGGGCTCGGGTGGCATCCCAGCTGGCACCCCGAGCCCGGCCGGCGGAGCAAACGCGGCGTCGCCAAGGCGGCAGTGGCTGACACAGACTGGAAGGTTCTCATGGCAACGGAGACGGGCCCCTCTCTCTCTCTCTTTTTTAAAGATTTTATTTATTGGGGCGCCTGGGTGGCTCGGTGGGTTAAAGCCTCTGCCTTTGGCTCAGGTCCTAATCCCAGGGTTCTGGGATCGAGCCCCGCATCGGGCTCTCTGCTTGGCATGGAGCCTACTTCCTCCTCTTTCTCTGCCTGCCTCTCTGCCTACTTGTGATCTCTATCTGTCAAATTAAAAAAAAAAAAAAAAAGATTTTATTTGTTTGAGAGAAAGAGAGTGTGCAATGTGCAAGAGAGAGCATGAGTGGGGTGGGAAGGGGCAGAGGGTGAGGGAGAAGCAGACTCCCCACAGAGCAGGGAGCCCTATTGAAATAGACAGGAATGGGATAAAATACAATAAATAAAATAATGTGAGGAATGGGCTTAGGAGAATCAAAAGATGGCCACTGCAGAGAAACCTTGTGACCGTGGTCAGTCCTGTGACAAAGATCAGCAGTTTTATGTTTAGACATTCTTGTGGTTATCTTTGTTAGAATAGCTCTTGCAGCAGTTTCAGAATGATTATAAAATTTTAACTGCTTGTCTACACAAAATGGTCCATTTACACATCTTGTGACCCCACAAATAACTAACTTCCATCTGCTTCTGTGAAACCAACTTGCTTGCTCTGAGATACATACTCTGACAATTTTTGCCTTTATAAGCTTCAAACCCCTGCTGCTTGAGGCTGCACTTTGAGTTCCTGAATCCGGAGTGCAGCCTTGATGTCAGAATAAAGTCTCTGACTTTGTGTAAAATTTTAACCCGTGTCAGAGTGGTGAATCCTGAACGACCTTAAGCCCGTAACACCTATGAAGGACTGGATCCCAGGACTCCAGGATCGTGACCTGAGCCAAAGGCAGATACTTAACCGACTGAACCACCCATGCACACTGTAACATCTTTTTAAGATGGGAACTGTAAACTACATCCTTCCACGATGAGCATTATTAATATCTTTTGCCATTCTGTCAGTAAACCAAGTATGCTATTTTTCTTCTGTGAATTGATCACAGGGCTTCCCCCACAGGATAGGGGAACTAGCTAATGGAACATCATTAGAATACATTGACTAATTGGAGTGAGTAGCCGTGTCATTCATTTCTTCATGCCCATGTGATACTCCTTTATGCTAGGCTTAGCCTTATCTCATATATACCATTTCCATTTAATTATACTCACTTCCTGGGCGTGTCCAATCTTATGAGTAGTGGGGTTTCCTTAAATCCACGTCATAACAGGAATGAGGCCTCATCCACACATCCTGACTTCCAGTTACAGGTTCCCTTTCAACTAGTGACCAGCAGAATGCCAGTAATTTTCTCCAGATGGAGTATAAGACATACTACTTGAAGGAAGCTTCCTAGTGCAGAATCCTAAAGATAGCCGCTTACCACCTTGTTTTTGCCTTAGACTCCAATGAGCACATTCCCCTTCTACTGAGACCCGTGGGTCTGAGAGAGCCAGGTCTAATGGGCCATAAATCTAAAGCAGTCTAAATAGCCAGTTTTGCTTACTGAAAGGCCTGTTTTGTGGTGGCCTTTTGGCCATGAAGCCCTTTGTCTTGATCATTATCTTCCATAAATCAGGCGTGGAAAAGCTGTCAACTTTCCCACGAGCCACCCTGGCTTTAAGAAGGGCCAGAAACATTATCTTTCCTGGAAACCCGGGTTTTCTTTACTTGTGGTTTATCACAGGGAGCTAATCCCTAATCTCCCAATTCACCTAACTGGGTTAATTTTTTTCCACTACTGCTACTGCCCCTCGGAACAATGTGTTACTTAAACTATAACCCCTGGAGGATTTTACTAGTTACCAAGCACATTCAGATATGGCCTTAAGAAAAACATATACTGGCAACAGGTCTTTGGGGAGGAGGAGGATATGCGACCGTGAAGCTGGGCAGTTGAGGATGCCTGCCTGCTCAGGGTGGAAAGAAAACCACCTGCTTTCCTTTTCCTTTCTCTTCCCAGAAGTGCCCTTTGTTATTTAGATGAGTCCTTTGCATGTGCTTGGTTAACTATAAACTTTATCCTCCTTCTTGTTTGTCCACAAGACATGTGATTACTGTTTGACCTTCATTGGTTCTTCTGTTGGCTACTGTTTCTATCTAATAAAAGTGAGACTGTGGAGTTGCTCGAGGCAGCAGTCTTTTCGACTGTTGTTCCGTGTTCCCAATCTCTTGCAGCTGACTTGTTTGTGCCTAATTCTTTTCCCGTTCGCCGACTGGAAGTGGCATACTACCCCATCAATGAGGACGTCAGTGTCGTTAAACAGTAAAGTCATGGTTACCTGCTTATGTGCGGGAGGAGTGGTGTTAATTACTCGATTTCTGATTTGGATAGTAAGTGACAGTTTGTTAATGAATCTGCCAATCCCCCCAAAACAGCATGATTCATGGCCTCGTGTCACAATTTTGGCACACAGTCTTTTAAAGAAGACCAAGGTCTGGGATTCCTGGGTGGCTCAGTCAGCTTTCTGCTCAGGGCAAGATCCGAGGGTTCTCAGATCAAGTCCCACATCAGTCTCAGTGGGGAGCTTCTGCTTTCCTTCTGCCTACCTCTCCCCCTGCTTGTGTTCTCTGACAAGTAAATCTAAATAATGATAATAATAAAAGAATACCAAGGTCTGTGCGCAGCAGGCCATGTGTCCTCTATAGGGTGTTTGTCAGGGGCTCCACAGATGGATGATTCTAACAGAGGAGTTCCATCCATGGGCTTCCCATGGGGCATTCCCATGAGGCACTTGACTCCAATCTCACAGTTCATTCCTGTGAAATGGTTACAAATTTCTTTTCTTTTTAAATTTATTTATTTGACAGAGCGCACACAAGCAGGGGAGTGGGAGAGGGAGAAGCAGATACCCGCCCCCGCTGCTGAACAGGGAGCCCGACACTGGACTCGATCCCAGGACCGGGGGATCATGACCTGAGCCAAGGACAGATGCCTAACCGAGCCACCCCGGTGTCCCTATTTTATCTTCTCTTCATTGAAATCGAGTTTACTGGGCCGTGCTGTCACAATCTCAACTGGAGCAGCAATACTGACAGAGCTGTAAATATTTTCCTTTGAAATCACAACAGTCCAATATAGGGTGTCTCTGTAGTAAAAGCCGCCTTCCTGACTGAGGAAATTGGTTGCCATGGTAACAAAGAGGCAAATGACCTCTAGAGGAGACCCAAGCCAGGAGGCCCTGGAAGATGGAAAGTTACTAACAATAAGCTAGAGATAACCAGAAGCCCTACTGGGAGCAAGAGATAACCGTAACCAGCCCTTTCTGCTCCTTTAAACAGGCTTCCTGCCATAGGCTCCTTGCACTACTATTCCTGCTCTAAGCAGCCCCAGTTCCCCCAGTTCAAACCCACCTACCAGCAGGCAGCACTGCCCTTGGAAACTGACTGCCCGCAGTCCCTATAAAAGCCCTGTAACCCCATTGCCCGGGGTCCAGAACTTGGAGCACGAGCTCAGCTGGGTCCGCCGGGGTAAAATAAATCCGAGTTTTCTTACTTCTCTGAGTGTCACTTGGTCTCTCACAGGTCTGATTATTTTCTGCAACAGTAACAGTTAAAGGAGCAAGTGGCTGAAAATCGTTTTTCATTCCCAGCATGGTTCCTTCCGTTTTCACAAAACACCAACACTCCTGACAGGCAAAATAACAAAAAAAAACTCTGTGGATACTCTAGAATTCCCAGATACAATCTTACTGGCTTCATTAATCCATCTCCCCACACCACCCTATCATCTGATCCCAACCCAAAATATTTTGATTCGGGGTGATGAAATTCTAGAATCTAGAATCTGGGGTGAGGTCTAGAGCCGATGACCAAGAAAGAATTCTTGAGACATCTTTGGTGCAAAATGGTTGTTTATTAAAGCATGGGGACAGGACCTATGGGCAGGAAGAGATGCTGCCCCGATACCCTGAGGAGTGACTGATTATATACACAGGAGTTGGGTAGGTGAGGACAAAGGGGGTGTTCAGAAGGGCTGTCACGGTAAAGAAGACTGTCAGAATACTGGAGGCCTGGTTATTGTCCAGCCAAGGCTGTTTTTCCCCTCTAATGAGGCACTAACATGAAGATAGTTGGAATTTCCTGGTGGAATGTCACATTCCTCCTATCACACATCTTGTCAGTGAGCTTTAGGTTTAGAAGAAATTTAACTTAATTTACATTTCCTTCTGCCTCAGCCTCTTTCAGTTTTATGGAGGGGAGGGCAATGTTGATGTTAGTGATGTGGGAAACAGAGGCAGAAGAAAAATTATTAAATTTCCTTACCTACTGACAAGCCCTTAAAACAGGAAGAAGTGACTCTCCTCTAGGGACTCAACTACCCCCACCTTAAGGCCTTGCTTGGGGCAAAGGGCAATCCTAGCCTGACTGACCCCCTACCCTCAACCAGGATCCTGTAAGTCTACTTTAACTATTCCTTTGGAAACTTTATCTCTAAACCTCCAAGATAGTGTTGACAATCATTCCCAAGCATATGGCCCACTGATAGACATCTAAAGGTCTCATGAGAAAGTTTTGTTACTGGTAATAAATAACCTTTTCCCCAAACAATAGCTAGCCCCTCAAGGTCCTAGAAAAATAAAATTTTTAAAGATTTTATCCATTTGACAGAGATCACAGAGAAGGAGGCAGAGAAAGAGGAGGAAGCAGGCCCCCTGCTGAGCAGAGCAGGGGCTCGATGTGGGGCTCGATTCCAGGACCCTGGGACCATGACCTGAGCCGAAGGCAGAGGCTTTAACCCACTGAGCCACCCAGGTGCCCCAAGATCCTAGAAATCTTGCTTCCAAAATTCTTTAGAGACTTAGGCCATCCCTAACCCCCTCCAAACTTACAAGTATATAATAGACCTCTCCTCACATCCCCGGGGCAGCTTCTATTCCTGCCCCTGGATCCTGTCCCTGTGCTTTAACAAAACCACCTTTTTGCACCAAAGATGTCTTGAGAATTCTTTGGCGACCTCCCCCGACCCAACCTCACCTAGATCCTAGAACTTCATTATCAGGGCTTTAGGAACTGAGTTACTCGTCTCTGGAAGTTGGGCTATTGATAAGATAGCTTTGTTGTAAATCACTAGGCCATTTGTAAACCGAGGGAGACTCCAGTCTTGCAGGATTGTGATCTCAACAAGTTAACTATTTGTTTTTCTTGTAGGGCAGCCAGGAGTGCCTGAGGAATGTCACACATGTCACTGAGGTTGGGGGTGGTGGTGGTATAAGGTGTCAGCTTTTGCTTTGTCCTCAGCCAGCCTTCTGCTCCCTCATCAGGGGCACGTGGGTGGCTCAGTCCGTTAAGCCTCTGCCTTCCGCTCAGGTCCTGATCCCAGGATCCTGGGATTAAGCCCCTCTCCTGGGGCGCTCTGCTCAGTGGGGAGCCTGCTTCTCCCTCTTCCTCTGCCTGCCGCTTGCCTGCTTGTGCTCTCTGTCAAATAAATAAAATCTTTTAAAAATATTTTGATTCAACCCACCTCTTGCTGTGAATCTCCCCTCTCTTTGGATGGATGCAGTGGTACAGTGTCATTCCATAGTTCTTCATGACTGTTCACAGGAGCCAGGAGCCAGAATAGAGCAAGTAACACCCCCATACCCCGTTCGGACACTGATGTAGTTTTGGAATATAGGTGAGTCCCTGCTTCCTCATCAGTTTCTCCCCGAAACAGAAAAGGGATGTCGTGAATCCTGTCCACTAGCCAATTTCACTGGAAAGAAAAGATTCATGATAGCTGTACTGAGGGGAACAGAAGGCTAGCTGAGCACAGCGCAGAAGCTGACACCCCACAACCCCACCCCCATGGGAGAGATGCGACTTTCCTCAGGCACTCCAGGCTTCCCTAAAGCTAAGGGAAGGAAAAACAAATGGGCAGCTGATAGAGATCACAATCCTGGCAGGTGCGAGTCTCCCTCAGTTTACAAATGTCTCAGCAATCTACAAAAACAAAGCATTTCTATCCATCGCTTATCTTCCAGAAGGAAATGTAGATACAATGAACTGTCCTTAGGACCTGCAGCACATGGACAGATACTGGAAGTGGGCAGAGTACCACAGTCCTCCAGGAAGCTCCCAACTATCTTGTATTAATGCCTTGCTAGAGGGAAAAACAATTTTAACTTGACAATGGCGTGGCCTCAGGTATCCTGAGTCTTCTTTAACATATGAAAATCCTTTTGACCACTCCCCTTCCCTTCCCCTCCCCAACTCCCAATTATAGAGTTAGCCACCCCTCAGATTCATTGCGTAGCAGCTCTTTCTGCCCACGGGTCCTGGCCCCGGGCTTTAATAAATTGCCTGTTTGCACCAAAGATGTCTCAAGATTTCCTTCTTGGTTGGCTCTGCCCTCACTCCACCGAACCTCACCTATGTTCTGAAACCCCATCAATATTTTTGGTTTTTAAAGGGGGAAACGGCGCCTGGGTGGCTCAATTGTGTGAACTGCCAATGTAAATATTATAAATGGTCATTATTATATAGGCTTCCCATATATTATATAGGAAGTTACAGGTTATCCTGGGTCAGAGGTCGAGGAAGAGACTGGGTGCTCTGCACCTGTGGCTCGTGGTCTGTCCAGTCCCTGAGTGTTGGAAACCACACTGTTGGGACGTTGTGCCCTCAGGCTTTTAATGTGTCACCTATTGATCACCTTCCTTGCCTTCAATGCTGGTGTAACTGTGTCAAAAGCAGGAGACAGGGGTGCCTGGGATAAGTGTCTGCCTTTGGCCTCTGGTCATGATCCCCAGGTCCTGGGATTGAGCCCTGCAGTGGGTTCCCTGCTCAGAGGGGAGTGTGCGTCTCCCTCTCCCTCTGCCCTTCCCTGCCAATCATGCCCACTCTATCTCAAAATAAATAAAATAAAATAAAATAAAATAAGAGCCCCTGAGTGGCTCAGTTGGTTAAGTGCCTGCCTTCAGCTTAGGTCATGATCCCCAGGGTCCTGGGATCCAGCCTGAATTGAGTTCCCTGCTCAGGGGAGAGCCTGCTTCTCCCTCCGCCTGCCGCTCTGCCTACTTGTGTGCTCTCTGTCAAATAAAATTTAAAATTTAAGAAGCAGATGATGTTCCATGTCTTAGGATACAGATCCTCCCTAGAGTAGAAGGAAAGTAACATTTTACCATGAGGTTCAGACCAAGAGAATTTCATAGGCCTTGTTAAAATAGTTATGAACTCTGCATCAACAGACCTTGTTGAAACAACTGTTTCATAATTAACTTTCACAATTGTTTCATTGTGTTCAGCCTATTATAAAAAAGCATGTAGATTATGCCATTTCTTTGGGTCTGAAAGCTCCCACGACACGTGAAACTTGTATTAAGCATATCTGTATGCTTTTCTCCCATTGAACATATGTCATTTACTTTTCAGCTGGAAAAACTCTAAGAGGGAAAAGATAAAATCCTGCCTTTCCTACATGGTGTTTAAAACCACCACCAAAAAAACCGCAGAAATGTGAGGGTGGGGGAACTCCGGGCTCCTGAGTTCGAGCCCCATGTTGGGTGGAGAGATGACTCAAAACTAGTCTTTTTTAAAAAAGATTTTATTTATTTGACAGACAGAGATGGCAAATAGGCAAAGAGGCAGGCAGAGAGAGAGGAGGAAGCAGGCTCCCCTGCTGCGTAGAGAACCCGATGAGGGGCTGGATGTGGGTCTCCATGTGGGGCTCGATCCCAGAACTCTGGGATCATGACCTGAGCCGAAGGCAGAGGCTTTAACCCACTGAGCCACCCAGGCGCCCCTCAAAAACTAGTATTAAAGCGCACGCATGACTACACACACGCCCCATTTAAAGCGACTTCTCAGAACAGGGTGCTTAATACCTACTCTAACAGCAATGTTAACTTCCCCTAGAAATGTAGCCTTAAATTGGCTAGTTAGTAATCTAGTATAATTTTTCAATCATTATCAATGACTTGGCCACATCCGGGTCCTCTCTACCCCCCAAAGAAAGACGAAGTAATCTGCATACGACACTCTGCTTTCCCTCCTTGAAAGCAGCCTCTCTCATCTGGAAAAGACTTTCATTTGCTGGTAACTTCTTTGTTCCTATTGTCCTTGTATAAAAAACTTACATTTTGTACACCCCGTTGGAGCACCTGTCTACTTCCTAGCTGGGATGCTGCCCATTCATTGAATCATTGAATAAAAGCGAATTGTATCTCCTAATTTACTTGGTGGAATTTTTCCTTTCTCTTTCTGCTGGAACACAATCCAATCCTCCCCTATGTGACTGGGGTCCTCACGGATCCTGTGAGAAAACTCCAGGAGATGGAGGGCAGAAGTCTATGTTGGGGGACGCCTGGGTGGCTCAGTTGGTTAAGCAGCTGCCTTCAGCTCAGGTCATGATCCCAGGGTCCTGGGATCCAGTCCCACATTGGGCTCCTTGCTCGGCAGGGATCCTGCTTCTCCCTCTGCCTCTGCCTGCCACTGTCTGCCTGTGCTCTCTCTCTCTGACAAAAAAAAAAAAAAAAAAAAAAATCTTAAAAAAAAAAAAAAAAAAAGGAAGAAGTCGTCGTCGTCTACGTGGGCTAGTGCCCAGGACAGACATGGGATACCTGGAGTGCTTTCATGTCCTCCTTTAGAATAGATGGATCTGGTAAGTGTGGAGAATCATTAACCTGTTCTCATTTGAAGCTGAGAGAGAATCGTTGTTCACTTGTCCCACATGATCGTTTGCACGTAGCCCACATCCTGCTCATAGCTCATGGACCCCACATCGGGCTCTCTGCTCACAGGGAGCCTGCTTTGCCCTCTATGTCTGCCTCTCTGCCTACTTGTGATCTGTCAAAAAAAAAAACAAAAAACAAAACAAAACAAAAAAAACTTGAAAAAAAAAATGTTGTGTATCGATCAGTCTACCTAATTCCCCTCATCATTTCAGCTCCCATCACCAGGCTCCCCATCTCATGAAAGTGACACTTTTAAATTTTACTTATTTGACAGACAATGAGAGAGGGTCTACAAGCAGGGGGAGTGGCAGAGGCAGGCTTCCGGCAGAGCAGGGAGCCAGATGCGGGGCTCAATCCCAGGACCCTGGGATGAGGACCCTAGCCGAAGGCAGACGATAAGGACTGACCCACCCAGGCCCCCTACTTGGTGGAATTAGAAACAATGGTTTGGGTTTCCTTTCAGTACTTGGATAAACAGCTGTCTGAGCAGCTTCCCACGCAGGAGTGAGCCTGAGATCTGTTGCGGGAAAGTATTTGCCTCCTCCGCAATGGAAAGCAAAACACCCGGTCACTCCGGTCTGTGATCTGTGATCTGTCAAAATAAAATCTTAAAAAAAAAAAAAAAAAAAGTCTTTTCTTAGAATAGGGAGGGCCAACTTTCACATGGGAAGATGTATTTCCTACTTTCAGGGGGAACAGAGGAGTGCCTGAGTCTTTCTTGCACAGACTGTCTCTTAAGTAACTTTTATTTAAAATGATCAATATAACAAAATGGCACAATTTGGAGCAACCTGCCCTTGGCCCTTACAGTTTCCCCTCTGAAACTTCCCTGGGGGGTTTCGCATATTAAAAGCTGAGCTGGTAGATTGTCTTACCCAATGGGTCTCAGTTCTGACAATGGGTCCGTGTCATTCACTTTCCCTTTAGGAGGCGGTGAAGCAGGTAGGTTGTCAAAAGTCAGGTCTGTTGCTTAAACAATCGGGGGATCACGAAGAGGCCCATCAATGCAACTTAAGAAAAATGGTGGTTAGTAACTGCATCAAGTTGTAATCCAGTTCGTGAGTTTCTAGGCCAGACAGTCAAGATTTCCAGATGTCAGGCTCAAAGCATTTTTCAGAGCGAGCGCAAGCAGTGCCCATCTGACAGGCTGTCCTGATTTGTCGCTGCAGTGTCTCTGGTGATCTTTGGAACAGCTCACAAAGCCACCAGGCATGACGATCGTCTATGCGTGAGTGGCTTTGGTTGCTTCTCTCAAGTTTGCACCAGGCTGTTGATGTTTAGTCTGCAGGGCCTCGGGGGAAAAAAGGCAGGTTTACTTCTTGTAGGAGTCCAACAACTCAGAAGGTGGAAGAAAAAAAAAAAAGTTTGGCGACGTGTGTAGCCAGCCACTGGAGGAAGCTAGAAGAAATCAGCATCTAGTTCAGCATATAATGAGCAGTATCAGAATTCAGTGTTTACATAGGTGTTTTACTGAAACGTATTTTCTCCCTATCACCCTCTCAATTTTGCTGAAGATAAAACAATTGAAGACTAATTGGCTTGCAAAAAAAGTCTAGCTAAGAGAGCAAATCTTGGCTTGGTTACTGACATAAATGCAGCAAGAATAGCAGTTGACGATGCAGAATCTTTTAAATCTGCTTTACTGGAATTTTCGGTAAGGAATCTCTAGGTTGAACTTTCAATAGCCTCTCAAGGCCAGGAGCCACGCCAGATACTTGCCATCATACTTCGCCTGCAGTACCTACAGATTTGGGTTAACTCCTCTCTTCTCGAGGTTCCCAACATATTGAGGTTCCTGCACCTGCCAGGAAGTGACCTTCTTTACCCCCTGGTGAGGCTGCTGGAACTCTGTAAGAAGGTACCAGGCTGCTATTTCCAAGGGGCTTTTTACTGGCTCCATGAAGTCAACCTCAGTTCCTTAAAGCTGCCTGGTCATACCACAGACCATTCATGTCTCTCTCAAACGTTGACATTCCAGCAAAGCTTGGGTAAAAAAAAAAACACCCAGTGTTTTTCTTTCCAATGATGTTTTTAAGGAAAACAGATTCTTACTGCACTTATACAAGTAACTTTAATTGCCATAAAAGAATACTCACTGAGAATTTCTGAATTCTGGAGGGTTCAGGTAGGGAGAAAAAGATAAATGTTTCATATTTGTTTACAAAGGAATATTTTACAAAGGAATCTTTTATCAAATTGCTCTAAGCCGCCGCTTAAGAGAAAAACAGTTTTAAGTCAGGAAAAACAAAACATTTAAAAAAAATCAGTAATGTTTTCAGCAAAAATGTGATAAAATTGTAATTATCTTCCTCAGTTTTATTCAGTCTTATGTTATTAATTCTTCTTTTTAGAGTAGTTCTGGAAATTCTTACCTCAGTTTAATGACATCAAGGTTATAAAGAAACCTGTACCCCAGAGTTCTTCCCATGAGTCTCACAGAAGCACATTTGCAAAAAGCTTTTATGAAAGCATCTGAGTGAAACTGTAATTGTCTGTAAATGAAAACACTTAATGGCCATAGTCAAAGATTTGGTTAGAGTCCATTACAATGCAACTGGTAAGAAAATCTGCTTATTTCTGAGACATACAACATTTCAAGATAGTAACATGTACGGACATATCAGATCCCCAGGAGTTTTACACAATTCTGAGAACACTTACTTTAATAACATATCTATATGAACAATCTAAGAGAGTTTAAGTGTCACTTATTTGAGTACTTCCCATGTAATTTAACATAGCAAGTAAGCCAAATTGGTTTCATTTTTATCAATTTTTTTTTTAAGATTTTGTTTTAAAATTATCTCTACACCCAATGTGGGGCTCGAATTTACAATTCCTAAATCAACAGTTTCAGGCTCTACCCACGGAGATAGGTAGGCTCCCCTCCACAGAATTCTGGAAATGTTCCCAGGGCCTTCTGAACATTTCATTTAGACTGTGGTCAAAAGACGTTTGGAATTTGATTCTGGGAAGTATGTCAAAAAGCATCTATCATTTGAACATTTCATTGATCAAAATCAATTTATCAAAAGGCAGAAATGTGTCACTGGATTACAGGTCATTAGGTAACTATATTTATCTATTTAACCAAGGTGGTCATAGAAGATTTCAAAGTAAATACAGATGATACACAGTTGTGAGCAAAACTTTGCTCTTAATATTAAGACTCAGTTTTTTTTTTTTTGAATCAAAAATCTGATGAAGAGAAAACACAGAATCTTTAGATTGTCCTTAATGTAATCTTTAACAGATGTCGCGGCCAGTGCGACAACACGACCAGGGTCGAGAGGGCAAGAGGATGGTGAGACGAAGACGAGATGCAAAGAGATGAGGACAGGAGGGGCCAAGTGGATGATGTCCAAGCAGTGCCAATTTTATTCAAGGCTGTGAGGCATTATATAACTAACAGAAACAATCATAAGAAAGTATCTATTTTTAGCTGGTTACTAAAGAACTTGCAACATACACATAAAACCCCTCAAGCTTCCCTATGATCTATTTCCCAAGCACCAATAGCAGACCCTCTGATGTCAGTGGTCTGTCTTCAGGTAACTCCTTAACCAGATACACTAACTTCAAAGTGGCTCAAGACATAGTTTATTTAGTCTTACAATGGTGTAGTTTATGGCCTGTGCAAGGACAGCACAATCCCACAATGATTAATAACCAGACCTGTTTTGCCCATTCCAGATAAGCACATGCAGGCAACCAGCGAGTCTTAGGATCCATAGCTCAGGCCCTCTCTCAAGCGCTACTCAACTTTTCCACCCACAGGGCTATCAGCCCCTGGGCTTCCAGGAGGCGCGAGTCAGGGCCTGGTTTGGTCTCTTGACTCTAGCCCAGTCCGTGGCTGCCTACAAACAAGAAAACTGTTTTCAAAAAGCAAACCAATAATCTAATAAAACATTTTCCTTTTAACAGAAAAACCAAATTCTAATTTTGCATCAATACTTCTGATACTGAAGCTCATCTTAAAATACTTATTTTAACCTTAGCATAAAATTGCCTTCCAAAGGTGTTTTATAATTTTTTTCATTCAGATTTTGTCCTGTTTTCAGTCTTTAAATTATTAGCCTAATTTTAGGAAACAAAATATTTTCTCTCAACAAGTATGATTTCATTTCTCAGATTTTTAAAAACCAAAACCATGTATGTTACTTTCCTTGTACAGTTATTTCCCTTATTTTTCAGTAATTTTAATGGTATTAGAATTCTTAACTTGTGGAAACCTTGATGCCTTGTGAAACTTAACTAGTAAGTGTGAGCTGTTACCCTAGAATCCTTTAGGCTGACAAATTTATGAATACATTTCGTAATTCAGAAGCTTTTTTTTTTTCATAGTATAACCTTCTAATAAAGGAATCTCTAGGTTAAACTTTCAATTGTGAACTGTTAACAGGTTAACAGACCCAAATTTAATTTCTCTGTGCAGTTGAGACAAAAGTAGATAAACCTATGTTTTAGTGCTTAATGTTTGTAATTTTATCTTATTTGGAAATGATATTAAATGAGTATTACATGAATTTAACTTAACTCATCATTTAACTTAGTACAACTTTGGAGTTTCCAGTTACCAAAGAAGCTATTTAAAAGTTTACCTATAGAGGGACGCCTGGGTGGCTCAGTTGGTTAAGCAGCTGCCTTCGGCTCAGGTCATGATCCCAGCGTCCTGGGATCGAGTCCCGCATCGGGCTCCTTGCTCAGCGGGGAGCCTGCTTCTCCCTCTGACTCTGCCTGCCACTCTGCCTGTGCTCACTCTCACTCTCGCGCTCTCTCTCTGACAAATAAATAAAATCTTTAAAAAAAAAAAAAAAGTTTACCTATAGGGGTGTCTGGGTGGCTCAGTCAGTTAGGCTATCTGCCTTTGGCTTAGATCATGATCCTGGCACTGGGCTCCCTGCTCAGGGGGCTGTCTGCTGCTTTCTCTCCCCCTGCCTCTCCAACCCTCTCATGGTCTCTCTTGCTCACTCTCTCAAATAAATAAAATCTTAAAAAAAAAGTTACTTGTAAACTTTTTTAAAAAGATGGCTCCGTACCCCACGTGGTGCTTGAACTCACAACTCTGAGACCAAGAACTGCATACTCTACTGAACTGAGCCAGCCATGTGTCCCTCCCCCTCCACCCCATTACATCTATTTACTTGTTCTTGACATTTATGCTTAAATTACCCATAAAAACTTCAAGAGACATTGGACAAGGTCAGTGCTTTCAAACCACTATTACTATTACTATTACTTAAGATTTTTTTAAATTTAGGGGCACCTGGGTGGCTCAGTGGGTTAAGCCTCTGCCTTCGGCTTGGGTCATGATCCCAGGGTCCTGGGATCGAGCCCCACATCGGGCTCTCTGCTCAGCAGCGAGCCTGCTTCCTCCTCTCTCCCTGCCTGTGTCTCTGCCTACTTGTGATCTCTGTCTGTCAAATAAATAAATAAAATCTTAAAAAATTTTTTTTAAATTTTTTCCAGTGTTCCAAGATTCATTGTTTATGTACCACACCCAGTGCTCCATGCAGTATTGCCCTCCTTAATACCTGCCACCAAGCTCACCCATCCCCCTCATCCCCCTTCCCTCCAAAACCCTGTTTGTTTCTCAGTCTCTCATGGTTCATCTCCCCCTCCGATTTCCCCCAATTAACTTTTCCTTTCCTTCTCCTAATGTCCTCTGTTATTCCTTATGCTAAGCAATTGAAACCGTAAGATGACTTTCTCTGCTTGAGTTTCACTCAGCATAATCTCCTCCAGTCCCATCCATGTTGACACAAAAGTTGGGTATTCATTTTTTCTGATGGCTGAGTAATACTCCATTGTATATAAGGACCACATCCTCTTTATCCATTCTTCTGTTGAAGGGCATCTTGGCTCTTTCCATAGTTTGGCAATTGTGGACAAACTATATTCTGTGTATTTGTATATATATACATATACTGTGTGTGTGGTTTACACATATATTGTGTATTTGACAAAATACAGCATCCATTCCTGACTGAAACTCTTCTAAGATTTTATTTAAGTAATCTCCACACCCAGTGTAGGCCTCGAACTCACAACCCTGGGACCAAGAGTTAGTTGCAAGCTGCACCAACCAAGCCAGTCAGGAGCCCCTCCAGCTATTATGATTATTTCAATTTGTAACAGAGATCACATTAACTTACTTGACTTTCAGTAAATACAGACAGAATAAAAGTTTCAGTTTTAATGTTGGTAGCATTAAGCCATTTCTATTTAAATTAAACCAACAACCTTAAATTAGCTTTAGTAGCAAGCATCTCCCCAGATCACATGAAACTGAATTATTTGGGACTATTAGTCTCTGGGAAATTTAGAATGCCCAATCCTTACACAAGCATTTGCCTTCAAACCAAGTACATGAAACTTTTACACATGCCAATTTTAGCAATACCATCCAGAGGTAAAGGAAAGCTCTCCTATCAGATGGAGTCATACACAGACAGATGCAAACATAAATTGTTACCATACTCAAAATCTGTGCACCCATGTGCAATAAGCTGATGTCTGAGACACTGGTTTTGAAGCAAAGCTTTTAGTGTTAGAAGAGCAGCCCAACAAGACCCAGGGGAACATTCCCAAAGCTGCTTTGCTCTGATGAGCCCAGCGACAGCTTATACACAAGAGAGGAGGAGAGGCATTCTCTGAAATCTTGGGGGGAGGGGTCCTGAAGCAATCTAGAAGGATGCATTCTTCTGCACTATGAGGTGCTATTTGGGACCTGGTACACTCAGATAACGCATAAATGTTACCATCTGTCCTCATTAGGTATCTATAAGCAGTGGGTAAACAGGGAGTAGTAGGGGTGAAGAGGCAAAGTTAATGATGGATTGTGCATGAGGTCCAGAGGTGCATAAAAGTAATTAGAGCACAATACAGAACATGGAGCTGAGTTAATCAGAATGCAAAGAATAAATCTCTGCTTATTTTGAAGATTTTATTTATTTGACAGCGAGAGGGACAGTGAGAGCAGGAACACAAGCAGGTTAAGTGTGACGGGGAGAAGTAGCCTTCCTACCAAGCAGGGAGCCCGATGGGGGGCCCTCCCCGGATCCCAGGACCCTGGGATCATGATGCAAGGTTAAGGCAGTTGCTTAACTACTGAGTGACCCAGGCGCCCCTCTGCTTATGCTTTCAGAACAGATCCAGGGGGGGTGCCTGGTTGGCTCAGTGGGTTAAGCATCAGCCTTCAGCTCAGGCTATGATCCCAGCGGGCTCTCTGCTCATCAGAGAGCCTGTTTCCCCCCTCTTTCTCTCTCTGCCTGCCTCTCTGCCTACTTGTGATCTCCGTCAAATAAATATATAAAACCTTTAAAAACAAAACCAAAACAAAACAAAATAAAAAGAGTATCTATTTACTTAAATACAGCCAATTTAAAGGATCCATGATCTGGCTATTGGTGGATAAGACCTTATTAATTTCAATAGTGACTCAAACCAGTAAACTTTTTAATGGCTTAACTAGGAACCTAAGCGGCTTCCGGTAAGACACAGATGACACAGTCCCCATGATCCAAGTTTATTCCCCCCAAATAATCTAAGAAAGCAAAGACCTCCGTTGCATAGGTGGTAAGGATGTCTCTGGTCTCCCACAAATTTGAGATGCCTCCAGTTACAGACCCACTAATCTGTGACACAGGGCAGGGACTAACTGGAATGGGACTTTTCCAGCACTGACCCTTTAGACAACAAAATGCCCCTTATAAGCTGGGACTTCTTATGAAACTCTCCTGAGAGGTATCACGGCTGGACTGAGTGTGCTTTTTGTTAATGGTGTCCAAGATCCCCAGCCTATCTGGGGTACTCTACGTGGGTACCCAAGGCACACCCCAGTACTGCACTGTCTGGATGTTGGAAACCAGAGAGAATGTTCTCACTGGTCACAAAGGCAAGCTCTTAGGGCACAGAACATGACAAAAATAAAAACTGCATCTGGCTTTTTATAGAGGGACTCACAGCAGTTTGTCCAAACAGATGCTGGTCTGGTAAGAAGCAGAAACTGAAAAAATGAGACTTCTGGGATCTGCCCTATATGCCTGCTCTATGCTCATTCCTTTTTATGAACAAATAACACAGAAGACACACACCAATGAAGACCATCTCTGGGAAAAAATAATCAGCAACCAGAGGGTGCTGCCAAATTTTTCCCAAGGAGCTAATCCCCTAGTATTTTCTCTTGCTAATTGAAATTTAGAGAAAAGTACAAAAGACTCTTGTTCCATTAGACTCTGCAGAGATTCCAGAAGGCTCACACCATGTGTTAAAAAAAAATCCTACCTTCTGCCAGCTGTATTATCAGATGTCCCAAGATCTCAGTGGTGGCAGTGTCTGGGACCAGCTTTGGCCCAGCAAAATATC
This sequence comes from Lontra canadensis, assembly GCF_010015895.1. Taxonomy (NCBI): domain Eukaryota; kingdom Metazoa; phylum Chordata; class Mammalia; order Carnivora; family Mustelidae; genus Lontra; species Lontra canadensis. Next base: position 12,120,024 of record NW_022631051.1, read on the forward strand.
CTACCCACTATGCCAACTACTGGGAGGGAAAATTCTTCCTCTACCCTCAAGGTCTTCCAGCTGGACAAAGAATTCAATTTACAAGAGACAGGAAAGGAGGAAAAAACCCAAACCTTTGTTATGAAGCCTAATAAGCAAATTGAGACCAAAAAACGACCCAGGCAGGGAGTTTCTATGCATTTTAGGAAAAAAAAAAAAAAGACCGTAAGTTAGTGAGGAATTTACAGGGTAAGGAAAAAAATACATGCGGGGCTTGATCCCAGAATCCTGAGGTCATTACTGGAGCCCAAGGTAGGTAAGTTAACCCACTAAGCCACCCGGACCTCGAAAATGCCCCTGGTATTGTCCTCCATAGGTAGCACTAGTCTATACCAAGAGATCTGTTAAGTGTCTTTTTCACCAAAAGTGACCCGGGGTTCCATGGGGAAATTTCAGTGAAGGCTGTAGGCCTGTCAGGAGTCCCCGGGGCCCAGCTTTCCTGGAGAGTTCTTGGGCGGAAGATGGGGAAGGACGACCGGAGGGCGGGGTCATCTGGAAGTTTGGCTAATACCTATTCAGAGAGGGGCACTCCCTCTTCCAGTGTCCCTCTCGTTTGCAGTAGGCACACTGGTTTGGTCCTACGATTGGGTGGCCTCTGGATCCCGAATTTGCGGGCTTCGGGTTTCTTATCCTGGGACCGGCACCAGCATTGTGTGCACACTGGTGAGGGTCTGACCACAGCTGCCTCAAGACATCCGCCAGCAAGGCTGCTTCCTGCCGCATCCTGCGCTCTTTCTCCTTCTGCCGGACCTTGTCTCGGTTTCGGAAAACATGGAAAGCAATCTCAACCAACTGATTTGTGGGCATTCCTGAAGCCCCTCTCACGCTTTGCAATTTCCTGTAAATGTCAGGGGCAGCTTGCCTTATGAAGGTTTCATTGACCATGTGTAGATTCTCTGGAGCTTCCGGATCTATATCCATATACTGCCGATAAGCCTTAAACATTCTTTCCATGTACTCAAAGGGGTCCTCGTCAGGCTTCTGTCTAACCTGCAGAACTTTATTGAGGCTTCTTTGTTTGGGGACTCCATTCTTCAGACCACTCAGGATGCAGCTCCGGTAATGCTCCAGCCTATTTCTATCCCACTCATCGTAGGGGTTCCATCGAGGGTCAGTGGTGGGGATGGCCAGGTCTCCAAGGGCTCTCACCGGATTATAAGGAGCTTCCTCGTGCATCTTATCGGCTTCAGCACGAGCCTGTTCTAGGATCAGGCTACGTTCCTCTGGTGTGAGGAAGAACTTTAGGAGGGTCTGAATATCTGCCCATGTTGGATTATGGATAGCGAAAATAGAGGCAAAAAAATTCTTCATTCCAATAGGGTCATCTAGGTAAGGAGGCATCCTGGTTTTCCAGTTCAGTAGTTCAGAGGTGGAAAACTGGGAACGCACGAAGATGAAACTGCTTAGCACTCCGCCGATCATCACCTCATTCAGGGGCGATCTTCCTGCCTGAATTTGGGTGGCCCTCTGGTCCAACGAGGTATCCTGGCAGGTATGAGACCTAGAGACCACTACAGGTCCTCCGGAATCTGGAGAAGGGGATGGAGCTGGGGCCCGAGGTCCCGAACGTCGGGGGACAAGGTCCCCAGCAGTTCCAAGGGGAGGTGGCCCAGTGGTAGTATTTAATTGTGCGGGTAATGCATTCTCTTCCTTATTACGAGAATCAAGGGAAGTTTCCTCCTTTTGGGGACTCTTTGGCACCCAAATCATGTATTTCATCTGAATTTCCTCATTCCGGTATAATAACATAAAAGATCGTACATAGCACATCTCAGACCATTTTTTCTCCCTTTTGCAAAATAACTCCAATTGCAAGATAGTATTGTAATTTAAGGAACCATTCTTGGGCCATTTTTCTCCCGAATCCAAGGAATACAGTGGCCAGACAGTATTACAGAAAAATATCATCTTTTTCTTAGTGATGAAGTCACTCGAGAACACTGCCCAGTTCCTAAGGATGCAACCCAAGGGAGTATACTTTGGGACTGAATTCTTATTTCCCATTTTATCTCCGAATTATTTAAATTAATTCTCACCAGGTCACACAGAGCCGCTCACACGGGTTTTCCAAGAAATCCAATTAGCCAAGAGACCCTCTGTGAGTGTAACCTCCCGTTTTCCTTTCTAAGAAAGGGAAAACTCCTTACCCAGGGCCTCTTGGCTGAGGTCGAACACGAAGAAAATTACCGGCAGTCAGTTATCTGTATGTTCTCACTCACCGAAAGGATGTCTTCCGAACCCCAAACAAGTTTCTCTCCCCGAAGTTAAAACCAGAAAGCAGCGAAGGCTGACTCTGCCGGTCAGAGGGAGTTCGGAACCCAGTCCCCCGACTGGGGGTATACGAGCCACCGGCTAAGGTAACGCAGTTGGATTCAGAGTCCCTTCGCGGTCGCGGAATTTGTTACCGGGCTGAAAAGTTTATTTGCTGGCGTGCAACGGAAAGTCGCACTCCACAGCACCAGGCTTTTGCAGAAAAAAAGGGTTGTTGTAACGCTGCCAAGCACGAAAACAGGAAGCTGGTTCAAAAATCGGACTCCCCCTCTGATTTGAGAACACGCTTCTTTAATCACAGGGGTTGGAAATTACTATTGATGAAGAGGGCGGGGGAAACTGACTATTCATGAGGAAGGACGGAGCACGCGCTTTGAGCAAAGGTAGAGGCAACAGACCTCCCACGTTTATGTTGGGTGGCGACTTGACATTAAAATAGGCAAAGGGGCACCTGGGTGGCTCAGTGGGTTAAAGCCTCTGCCTTCGGCTCAGGTCGTGATCCCAGGGTCCTGGAATCAAGCCCCGCATTGGGATCCCTGCTCAGCGGGGAGCCTGCTTCCCGGTTTCTCATCTCTCTTTCTGCCTACTTGTGATCTCTGTCAAATAAATAAATAAAACCTTAAAAAAAAAAAAAAAGAAAATAAGGTAAAATGAGGCATCAGGTGGTCACAGTCACCTATAGGACAGGGAGACGGTTGTGCGGATCTTCTGGGGACCAGTGTAAACTGAATGGGGTCTTAACCAGATGGGACTGTCTTGCTTGTTTATAGGCTGAACCTTATCTGAAAAGAAGCAGGGGCTGACCAGAGAGAAGCAGGTCTTTGAAAAACAAGCTTTAAGTTTTCTGCTAGTCTCAGGAAAGCCTGGCTGTCTCAGTTGGTACTGTTGGCGGAAAAATAATCAGACCTGCAAGAGACCAAGTGACACTCAAAGAAGAGAACTCAGATTTATTTTACACTGCCGACCCAGCTGAGCTCGTGCTCCAAGTTCTGGGCCCCCCGGGAATGCGGTTACAGGGCTTTTGTAGGGTCTGCGGGCAGTCAGGGTCCAAGGCCAGTTCTGACTGCTGGTAGGTGGGTTTGAACTGGGGGAACTGGGGCTGCTTTGGTCAAGAACAGTAGTGTAGGGAGCCTGTGGTGGAAAGCCTGTTTACAGGAGCAGAAAGGGCTGGTTATGGTTATCTCTAACTTACAGTTAGTAACTTTCCGTCTTCTGGGGCCTCCTGGCCTAGGCTATCTCAAGACCTTGAACATTATTTTATTTCATTTTTTAAAAGATTTTATTTATTTGACAGAAAAAGAAAGAGAGCACAAGCAGGCTCCCCATTGAGCAGGGAGCCCAATATGGGACCGGATTCCAGGACCCTGGAATCATGACCTGAGCCACCCAGGAGCCAGAGCTGGGGTTTTTAAAGGGTGAAAATTCACAGGAAAGCATCTTGGGGTCGTTCAGTTAGGGATTAGGTCAGCTGTAATATTTCTTTCCTGAATTGTTTTGCCACTCCTGGCCTTGCCCTGTCTGGTTTTGGTGTGATAAGGGCCTGGGACTGCAAAACCGAGTTGCCAGATTGCATCAGTCACTTCCCCAGTACAACAGCGGAAGGTATGCATCTTGTGACTGCTAAGTGGCAAACAATGACTATTTTTTGCACATGCAGCCCATTATGTTAGCGACCTCAGGCAGAATAGCATCCCACACACTTTCTCAGTGGCAACTTCATGTTATTTCCTGAGGCCACTTTAAAGGTTTCTTTAAACGGTAACCAAGGAAAAATAAATAAAAAATAAACGGTAACTAAGGGCTACTTAACTCTGATCAGAGGCAGCTGGGAGCCACATATCTCTTTGTGGGGCCTGCCAGGGACTTACTTGTACTCCTGGTTTTAATGGGCAGAAATTTTTAAACTTTTTTTTTTTTTTTTAAGATTTTTTATTTATTGGGGCACCTGGGTGGCTCAGCAGGTTAAACCTCTGCCTTTGGCTCAGGTCATGATCTCAGGGTCCTGGGATTGAGCCCCGAATCGGGCTCTCTGCTCAGTGGGGAGCCTGCTCCCCCCCATCTTTCTTTCAAATAAATAAATAAAAATCTTTAAAAAATTTAAAAATCACATTTTAAAAAGATTATTTATTTATTTATTTGACAGACAGAAATCACAAGTAGGCAGAGAGGCAGGCAAAGAGAGGGGGAAGCAGGCTTTCTGCTGAACAGACAGCCCCATGCGGGCCTCGATCCCAGGACTCTGGGATCATGACCCGAGCTGAAGGCAGAGGCTTTAACCCACTGAGCCACCCAGGCACCCCAGAGATTTTTATACTTAAAAAAAAAAAAAAAAGATTTATTTTAGGGCTTCTGGGTGGCTCAGTGGGTTAAGCCTCTGCCTTCGGCTCAGGTCATGATCCCAGGGTCCTGGGATAGAACCCGAACCAGGCTCTCTGCTCTGCAAGGAGTCTGCTTCCCCCTCTCTCTCTGCCTGCCTCTCTGCCTACTTGTGACCTCTCTGTCGAATAAATAAAATCTTTAAAAAAAAAAAAAAAGATTTTTATTTTGGAGGGGAGGGGCACCTCTCAGTCCGTGGAGGGTATGACTCTTGATTGCCGAGTTGTGAGTTTGAGCCCTGCGTTGGGTGTACAGATGACGTAAAAAATAAAATCTTTCAATCAAGGGTTGTATTGTTAAGTCATCTCTACACCTGATTCGGAAGTATCTATATTTATATCTATGTCTACACCACATCTTCTTTATCCTCATCAGTGGATGGACACTTGGGCTCTTTCTGTAGTTTGGCTATTGTTGATAATGCTGCTATAAACAGCAGGATGCATGTATCCCTTTGTATTTGTGATTTTGTGTCCTTTGGGTAAACAGCTAGTACTGAAATTGCTGTCTTGTAGGGTAGCTCTATTTTTAACTTTTTTTTTTTTAAGATTTTATTTCTTTGACAGAGACAGACAGCGAGAGCAGGAACACAAACAGGGGGAGTGGGAGAGGGAGAAGTAGGCTTTCCCTGGAGCAGGGAGCCCAACAGGGTGCTCGATCCCAGGACCCTGGGATCATGACCTGAGCCACCCAGGTGCCTCTATTTTTAACTTTTTGAGCAACCTGCCTACTGTTCTTGAGTGGCTGCACTAGTTTGCTTTCCCACCAACAGTGCGGGAGGGTTTCCCCTTTTTCTGCAGTCTTGTCACAGCTGTTGTTTCCTGTGTTGTTAATGTTAGCTGTTCTGACAGGTGTGAGGTGGTATCTCATTGTGGTTTGATTTGTATTTCCCTGATGATCAGTGATGTTGAGCATCTTTTCGTGTATCTGTTGGCCATCTGGAGGTCTTCTTTGGGAAAATGTCTACTCATGTGTTCTGCCCAGTTCGTAACTGGGATTATTTGGGTTTGGGGTGTTGAGTTTGATAAGTTCTTTATATATTTTGGATACTAACCCTTTATCACATGTGCCATCTGCAAATATCTTCTCCTATTCTGTAGGCTGCCTTTCAGTTTTGTTGATTGTTTCCTTTGCTGTGCAGAAGCTTTTTATTTTGATGAACTCCCAAATAGTTCATTTTTGCTTTTGTTTCCCTTGCCTCCAGGGACGTGTCTAATAAGAAGTTGCTGGGGCACCTTGATGGCTCAGTTGGTCAGACATCCAACTCTTGATTTCAGCTCAGGTCTCGATCTCAGGGTTGGGAGTTCAAGCCTTGTGTTGGGCTCCACTCTGGACACGGAGCCTACTTTAAAAAACAAACAAACAAACAAACAAAAAACTGTCAAGGTCAAAGAGGATGCTGCCTGTGTTCTCTAGGATTTTGATGGTTTCCTGTTGAAGCACAGATTCTAAATTGTAATATAGGTGACTATCAATCTTTTCCTTTATGATTTGGGCATTTTGTGTCTTACTTAAGAACTCTGCCCCTACCCCCAAGGTAATAAAAGTATTCTGTAGTTTCTACTGAAAGTTTTTTCTTTTTATTTTTTTAAAAAGATTTTATTTTTTTATTTGACAGAAAGCGAGAGAGCACAAGCAGGCAGAGCAGCAGAGAGAGAGGGAGAAGCAGGCTCCCCACAGCAGGGAGCCTGATGCGGGGCTTGATCCCAAGACCCTGGGATCATGACCTGAGCAGAAGGCAGACGCTTAATGATCGAGCCACCCAGGCACCCCAGTTTTTTTTTTTTTTAAGATTTTATTTATTTATTTGAGAGAGAGAGCGAGAGAGGGCACACATGGGAGGAGAGGGAGAAGCAGGGTCTCTGGGGACTTAATCCCAGGACGCTGGGATCGTGACCTGAGAGCCAAGGCAGATGCTAACTGAGTGAACCAATCAACCGGGCGCCCGCCACTGAAAGTTCTTCACATACAGGTATTTAATCCACTTGGGTTAGTTTGTGTGTAGGAGGGGCACTTGGGTGGCTCAGTGGGCTAAGCCTCTTGCCTTCGGCCAGAGTCGTGATCTCAGGGTCCTATGGGCTCTCTGCTCAGTGGGGAGCCTGCTTCCCCCCTCTCTCTGCCTGCCTCTTTGCCTACTTGTGATCTGTCAAATAAATAAAATCTTAAATTTTTTTTTTTGTGTGTAGGACATGAGGTAAGGAGTCAATCTGAATTGCATGTGGGTAGACTATTCCAGCATCATTTATGTAATAGTCCATTCTTTCCCCACTACTCAGTCATGTATCAAGGTTGGACTCTACTATTCTGTTGGTACATCTGTCTGGTGCTATAATTTTCATTGATGCCGCTTCATAGAAAACCTTGATACCTTTGTCTATGAGTCTTACCACCTTGATCTTTGTCTTCAGAAGTGTCTTGGCTACTCTGGACTCTGTTCCTTTCTGTAAATTTTACAACTGGTTGATCAAGTTTGAAGAAATTTCCTGCTCAGGGCGCCTAGCCGGCTCAGTCAGTGGAGCATGTGACTCTTGATCTCAGGCACCTGAGTTTAAGCCCTACGTTGGGCATGGGGCCTACTTTAAAAATCCCGTTGGAGTTTTGATTGGGATTACATTTCAATTACAGATCAACTTGGGAGAGAAATGACAGCTTCATGATATCAGCATTTTACCATAAACATAGTATATTTCTCCACTTATTGAGGTCAAATTAATGCCTTTCAAAACACTATTATAACTTCCTCCATAAAAGTAATGCATATCTTAGCTCAGACTCAGCCCTTCTAATGTTTGTGGGCCCTACCCCTGGGGTCTCAGGTAAGCTACACGTTAACTTTTACCAAGGTCAGAATGACTTGACCAAACTTCAAAGCATGGGCTCTATTTCTGTCCTGAGCATGCACTGTACATCTGCTTTGTTGACAAATAACCCCCCCCCAAAAAAAAGACAAAAAAGAAGAATCCTCTTGGGTGCGCCTGGGTGGCTCAGTCAGTTGGGTGTCTGACCCTGGATTTCAGCTCAGATCATTATCTGGGGCAGGTGGGGGTGGTCCTGGGATCCAGTCCTGCATCAGGCTCTGCACTCAGCAGGAAGTCTGCTTCTCTCCCCCTCTTTCTCCATCTCCCTCTGCCCATCCCTAGCCCCACTTGTATCCTTTCTTTAAAAAAAAAAAAAAAGAAAAATCTTAAAAACAAAACAAAAGCCCAACAACTCATTTCAAATGTAAGGAATAAGACCTCCCTGAAATCCCATGAGACTGAAGTCATTCAGCCTTACACATAGTCAAAGCTTAAGATAAGGTCTTTAACTTTCTGAAATGTCCTTTGTCCAATGGTTTGTAACTTTTTATGTAAAGAAAAAAAAAAAAAGAATAAAACCCTACATCGAATGCTTCTTCCCTGGAGCACTCTCTTCTTTGTGAAGATCAGGTATCCTGGGCGACTGTCCTCATTTGGGCTCAAATAAATCTTTCAGAGATTCTAAAAGGTTTGTTCATTTTGCAGCAACAATATATTTTATAAATATCTGCTTTTTGCATTTGTATTTTACATAGCGAAGGCAGTATCTTTTTTTTTTTTTAAAGAAGATTTTGACAGAAAAAAAAAGAGTGCACAAGCAGGGTTAGCTACAGAGGGAGAGGGGGAAGCAGAATCTCCACTGAGCAGGGAGCCCCATGCAGAACTTGATTCCAGGACACTGGGATGATGACCTGAGCCAAAGGCAGATGCTTAACCAACTGGGCCACCCAGGCATCCCATATTTATTTGAAAATAAAATCACCTCTACACCCAACATGAGGCTCAAACTTAACCACCCCAAGGTCAAGAATTGCTTGCTCTACCACCTGAGCTCGCTAGGTGTCCCTCTTGCAGCATTTTTTTTTTTTTTTTTAAATTGATTGATTGATTTTACTGAGGGAGAGAGCAGGGGGAGGGGGCATTTGGAGGGGCAGAGGGAGAGGGAGAGAGAGTCTCACACAGACTCTATGCTGATCATGGAGACAACTCAGGGCTTGATCTCGTGACCTTGAGAGCGTGCCCTGAGCCAAACGCTTCATGGACTGCACCACCCAGGTACCCCTCGACTTTCTTAAACCTTATATAATTGGAATCATGCAGTGTGGGCTTCTCTATGTTCTTTCACTACAAACTTCATAATCTTATCATGACTCAGGCGTTCCCTTTGTAATCCCCTTGTCAGTAATCCCTGAAGTCCGGCTTGGCTCTTCGGAGAGGGCATTCTCTAGAAAATCTCCCTAGGCCTATCCCCCTTAGGGGATTTTGTGGCTTAAGGCAATCATAAATCTGAGTTTTTATGAACTTGAAGGTGTGAAGTTATTTAAAGAAATCAGAGTAGAAGCAGCAGCCATCTTCGTGGCTCCAAGATAAAAAAGAAGGAAAACATATCATGAGTGAGAGACCCGGGAGCAAATTGGCCTCTTCCCAGATCCCTGCCTCCAGCAGAATCCCTGTTTCTTTGCCCTGGACCAAGGGGCCTCATAACAGACCCCTAGGCACAACCAGGGCACCTAGATAAATGCGCAGGAGGAGACCCAACCTCACACTCACATCTTGAGACGGAAGCAACTCAGAACTGGAAAGAGGGGTTCATCTACCCGGTGGGGATGTAGAGGCTCAGCGGAACAGAGGGTCTCCTCAGGCTACTCGAACCACAACAGGAACCCACACAGTGGGTCCTTTTCAGTGAATGTTTTTCTACAGCAGGATATCATTATCCAGGGATCCTCTTGCAGCATTTTAAAGATAGGTTCCACTGTCTTCTGGATTCCTGTGGTGCTTTTGAAGTTAGTTTTCCTACTGCCAGTGTTTTCTCCCTCCCTCCCTCTCCGTCTGTCTCAAAATCCTCTGTCTTTAGTATCCTACAGTTTCTTTTTCTTTTCTTTCTTTTTTTTTTTTAAGATTTTATTTATTTAAAAAAAAAGATTTTATTTATTTGACAGACAGAGATCACAAGTAGGCAGAGAGGCAGGCAGAGAGAGAGGGAAGCAGGCTCCCGCTGAGCAGAGAGCCCGATGCGGGGCTTGATCCCAGGACCCTGAGACCATGACCCGAGCCGAAGGCAGCGGCTTAACCCACTGAGCCACCCAGGCGCCCTATCCTACACAGTATGTCTAGGTGTGGATTTATTCATTTTGACCCTGTTTGAGATTTGTTGTGTGTTATGGGTTGAATTGTGTCCCCCCAAAAGGTATGTTAAAGTACCTCTGAAAGTACTTTTTAACTCCCAGTACCTCTGAATGTGATTTTATTTCGAAGTATAATTATCACAGATGTAATTTATGTGGGAAAAAAGGGCATAAAGCTTATTAAATTTCCTCACTATCTCCCCCCATTGGCAAGTCCTTGATACAGAGTGACATTCCTCCAGGGACTCAACTGTCTCAATGTTAATACTTCGCTAAGGGCAAAAGGCAATCATAGCCCAACTGCCCCCCTACCCCACCCCCGTCCTGTAAGACTACTTTAAGTAGGCAGAGGGGGAAGCAGGCCCCCTGCTGAGCAGAGCACCCCATGCAGCTCCATCCCAGGACCCTGAGATCATGACCTGACCAGAAGGCAGAGGCTTTAACCCACTGAGCCACCCAGGCACCCCTGTAAGTCTACTTTAACATATAAAAATTCCTTTAGAAATTTCCTTTAGAAATTTAACTTTAGGGGCGCCTGGGTGGCTCAGTGGGTTAAAGCCTCTGCCTTCAGCTCAGGTCATGATCCCAGAGTCCTGGGATCGAGCCCCGCGTCCGACTCTCTGCTCTGTGGGGAGCCTGCTTCCCTCTCTCTCTGCCTGCCTCTCTGTCTACTTGTGATCTCTTGTCAAATAAATAAATAATATCTTAAAAAAAAAATAGTTGGGAGATTCCTAAAGAGTGTCACATATGTCCCACCCGGGATTGGCGGGCCGGGGGCGGGGGTGGTTGTTGCAAGTTGTCAGCTTTTGCTTTGTCCTCAGCCAGACTTCTGTTCCCTCATCATTCCCTCCTGAACAATTCTGACCCTTAAATCTTTAAGGTTGTTGAAGCTGAAGGTCTCAGCTTCTGTAACATCTTCCTGCTGAACGGGGGTGTAGAGTTGTCCCTACCTACTTGGGTCAACACTGGTCAGGTGGGGAATGTGTCGGGGAGTTATGAAAGACAGAGGCAGCTGAATCCAGGGGAGACTGCTCAGGTGATCTTCCCAGGTGGAAAGGATCATCTGTGGAAGTTATGGCAGTGAAGGAGTTGATGCCAGGTGGGGAGACGTGGGAGAAAACAGCAAAACATAATTAGTGTAGCAAAAAGAAAATGAATCTCAAATAAGTTTTTTGCTAGTTGACAAAAAACCCTTTTCCAATCTGGGAGTTTAATCAATCATTAAAGGAGAGAGGGACTGTTTAAAGTGCTAACTTGAGTGTATCAGAACCCAAGAAATATTTTGTGATAATCTGGAACATAAACATAGCTACTTTGTTTTTGTGATAGCACGACTTGCACCTTGTGTAGCAGTTAAAACATTTGATGCCAATGCCATTCTATTTTGTAAAGCTGCTTTACACATTTGAATTACCATAGCATTTTAATAGAGAAATGCTACTTCAAGGATCAGTTGGGGCTGACCATGTACTTATTAGTAAGAGCTTTCATGTGCCAAATATCCTTCCGTTCCAAAGGGGAAACAAAAGTGAATGTTAGTTGGTCATACCAATGAGACAGAAGGAGTTCACCAGTTTTTAAGGTCTGGAAGGTTGGCCAGGTTGGTAATGGTTTTAATAATGCATTCGTGATTCCAGGCAAAACCCAGAATACAGTGGCCTATCTAGCCTGGGGGAAACCATGAGCACAAGAGTCATATAATCATTGGGTCCCATTAGGAGATAGTCCTCCAATTTTGGGTTTCCGTAGCTGCAGTCAAGATATCAAGGGCTATTCAGTTTTGAAGGGCCATCTTTTAATGTGTCATAAAAGGCAGTCCATTATTACTTCATAGGGACCAAGGGAGTCCAAATCTAAAGACAATTTTCCTTTATGAAGTTTGTCACCTCCATGGCCTTTTTGCCCAAATTGGTGGCCTGATATAAACCCTGTATTACTTTCATTGGTTCCTAAGGTCATATCCTTTGACATCCTTTGAAGTGAATTACAGCTATCTCCTTAGGTAGATGTACAGCCTTAAGAGTAATAATTTTAGGGCTGTATTTGATTGTGGAGTTGTGGCTTGAGAATAATCTGCTTTTTTCCAAATTGCTCCATGGACATGTAGGATTAGGAAAGCATATTTGGAGTCAGTATTAGTATTAATTTTTAAGGCTTAGCAATTGCAAAGTGTTAGTGAGCACTATGGCCTATCCAGCTTTTCTTATTCTTTTCATGAGAACTATTGTCATCAGTAAACCAACTGTCTTTTTTTTTTTTTAAGATTTTATTTATTTGAAAGAGATATCGAGATCACAAGTAGGCAGAGAGGCAGGCAGAGGGGGAGGGAGAAGCAGGCTCCCTGCTGAGCAAGGAGCCCAATGTGGGGCTCCCAGGACTCTGGGATCGTGACCTGAGCCGAAGGCAGAGACTTTAACCCACTGAGCCACCCAGGTGCCCCTGTCATTTGTATTTTTAACAGGGGCATCTTAAATCTGGCCAACTAGATTAAGCAACATCAATAACCTCTGAACAGTTTTTGCTCTATAAAGAGGTACAATGGTCAGGTTCAGGCATATGGGTAACTAGGTTTAAAGTTTGACAGGTTTTAAGTATTATTTCTGGCATATCTGTAAGTGCAGCCCAGTACTTAGTAAGTTGGCCTCCATCATCCATTGCCACTTCCAGTCGGCGCACGGGAGAAGAATTAGGCACAAACAAGTCAGCTGCAAGAGAAAGGGAGCAGGGGACAATAGTCAAAAAGACTGCTGCCCGAGCAACTGCTCAGTCTCACTTTTATTAGACAGAAACAATAACCAACAGAAGAGCCGATGAAGGTCAAACATTAGTCATATGTCTTGTAGACGAACAAGGAGGGCAAAATTTATAGTTAAACAAGCACATTCAAAGGACTCATCTAACAAGCAACAGGTGCTTTTGGGAGGAGAGAGGGGAAATAACAGAAAAGGGAAGCAGGTGGCGTTCTGCCCTGAGCCAGCTGGGCATCCCCAGTTGCTCAGCTTCAAGGCCTTATATCGTCCTCTCCCCCAAAGGCCTGTTGCCAGTATGTGTTTTTCTTAAAGCTATATCTAAATGTGCTTGGTAACTAGTAAAATCTTCCAGGGGTTCTATTTTAAGTAATACATTGTTCTGAAGGGCAGTTGCAATCCATTAGTGGCCTTTGGTTTCTGAGACAAATCTGGATCTGATGTGACATGATTATAGTCAGGGACTGTCCCATAGTGAGCTTTGAGGCTCCTTTTATGAGGAGGACTGTTCTATGCTTAGCTAACGCATTTGTTTGCAACTATACCTCAATAGATGTGGCTTCTAGGATAAATATGACTAAGGGATGAAACCATTAAGAAGCGCTTTGAGTGGTCCAGCCTTAACAATATCCTAATTACAAAGGATCACTGGCAAGTGGGAGAAAACTTGTCAAGAGATGAGGGGAGTCCCACATGCATCATCCAATCTAATCATATAGAAAGTGGGGTCATCCATTATCTCCATAAGTCCATAGTTAATCCTATGGAGTGGGGTATGCTGGCTTTTAGGCAGTTATCCTAGCCCCACAGAATTGGTCAACATGATAGTAGAGTTATACAATTGTTGGGGAATCAATCCCATTTTTCAGCTGTTTAATAATCATGTGCCATGGGGTTCTGTTATTATCCCCACAGAACAATCAGCAGAAGATTGTCTATATATGAGTTACTGTGGTAATTTCTCTTAAGTTTACCTCTAGTTGTCTAGCTTAGGTAAACAACAAACATTTAAAGACAACCAAATCTAGAACATCCACAAAGTTGTGTTATTAAAACATGTTTCTCTCTAAAATAACCCTCATTTCCAAAGATAGCCAAATTAGGACTAATTTATCTGGAAAAAAAAGTCCAGCTTAAACAAATTTGGCCCAATTGTTTCCATAAGCTCTGCAAGAACAGTGAGTGATCATATAGATCTTTTATAATCTGCTTTGCTGGAACTTCTTATAAAGAATCTCTAGGTTGAACTTTTAGTAGCCTCTACAGGCCAGAAGCCAAGCCAAGTCCTTGCCATCAGACATGCCTGCAATACCTGTGGATGTGGGCAAATTCCTCTTCCTGAGGTCCCCAAAGTATCCTGAGGTTCCTGCACCTGCCAGGAAGTGACATTCTTTACTCACCTGGTGAGGCTGCTGGGAACTCTGTAAGCGAGGTATCAGGCCAACAGTTCCAAGGGGCTTTATGGCTCCAGGTTTTCTGAAGTCAACCTTAGTTCCTTAAAGTTGTCAGTCATATCTGAGTCTACATGTCTTTCTCAAATATGACATGCCAGTCAAAGCCTTGGTAAAATAACCAGTGTTTCCAATGGTGTCCTGTTAGGAGGAGAACAGATTCTTATTGCACTTATGCAAATGACTGATTGCTATGGAAGAATACTTACTGAGACCCTTTGAGTTTCAGAGGGTTCAGATAGAAAAGTTGAATGCTTTGATTTGTTTACAAGTCAAATGAGTATTTTTACATTTCTGTAAGTCACTGATAACCTAAGTACAATTTTTCTTAGTCTGGAAGAGTAAACATTAGAAAATTAGCAATGTCTAAAATAAGAGACATAACACTATAATCTTACAGTTCGGTTAGTCCCATGTTACTAATTCTGGTTTAGTTTGAAAGCAGCTTTATTTAGTTCTGGAAATTCTTACCCATTTCAGTTCTGATCTTAAAGATACTGAATACCTGTGTTGTCCTCAAAGTCCTTTTTATGAATTTCCTTTAAGATAAAACTCATTTTACAAGAGACTTAGAACAATTATAAATGACAAAAAGACTCAGAAATGGACATTGTTAATGATCTGATTTGAGTTCACTATGATACTGTAGACAAGGAAACTCAAATTATCCTGGGATCCATTGACACATTAACACTTCAATAATTACAATATCAAATGATGATCTATCAAAACATTAAAACTTGGGGTGCCTGGGTGGCTCAGTGGGTTAAAGCCTCTGCCTTCAGCTCGGGTCATGATCCCAGGGTCCTGGGATGGAGCCCTGCATCAGGCTCTCTGCTCAGCAGGGAGCCTGCTTCCCTTCCCCTCTCTCTGCCTGCCTCTCTGCCTACTTGTGATCCGTCTGTCAAATAAATAAATAAAATATTAAAAACAAAAAAACAAAAGCACCATTAAAACTTTAGGAAATGCATAGAATCTCTAGAATAGTTATAGCCTTTACCCAAATGTAACCCAAGGTTTATCATTTTTTTTTTAGCAGAACTCCCTGAGTAACTTAGCATACGAAGAAAAAGCATAATGAGTTAAAGAGATTTCATTTATAATTTAAATCTTGTCAACATTTGCTAAAATCTTATAAAGGTTTTTAAAAAAGATTTTATTTATTTATTTTACAGAGAGAGATCACAAGTAGGCAGAGAGGCGGGCAGAGAGAAGGGTAAGCAGGCTCCATGCTGAGCAGGGAGCCTGATGTGGGGTTTGAACCCAGGAACCTGAGATCATGACCTGAGCCAAAGGCAGAGGCTTAACCCACTGAACCACCCAGGTGCCCCAAATCTTACAAAGTTTTAAAGCACATGACTAAATATAATTAGGGATGTTAAAGACCTGATATAGGCAAAATGTGGAAAATGGTTTTTCTGGACAGGAAAAGAGGAAACTGTACATTTTCTTGCTGAAAGATGATTAATTTAAGAAAACTGTCTTTTTGAACAGAGAGAATTTCAATCTCATACCAAGCCACTTTAAAACCCATTTGTTTTAATCTTAGTCTGTCTTAACCACACCAAAGATTCCTTTTCTGAAGATTTTCCTTCACAAACCATCTAACTTTCCTTTGGATTCAGATTGTGTCCCAAGCCATTTCTTTCCAAACGACCGTCTCATTTAGTAGGACAAAATTACCTTTTATCTTTAACAAAATGTGTTCCCATTCCTTATCTTTCTTACCTATCTACTTTTCCACATAGAGTTGTTTCCCTTATTTCCATTAGTCTTAGTTACAGTTAGAATTTTGTATTCTTAGAATACCTTAGTCTCTAGTCAGTTATTTGTGGAGGCCAAGAAAAACAAGGCTGTACCCACCTCGAGTCCAGCCCTGATGTAAGTACAGCCATCTTGACAAAGCAAGAGCTGGCACCTTGCACCCCCTCTGCACCCACTCCCCTCAGTAATATGTGTGACATTCCTCAGGCACCCCTGGCTGCCCTAAAAGAAAAACAAATAATTAACTTGCTGAAATCACAATCCTGCAAGACAGGAGTCTCCTTCAGTTTGCAAATGTCCCAGTGCTAAATCTCACTAATAAGGACGCTTGATAGGAGGAATGTGACATTCCACCAGGAAACTCCCAACTGTCTTCATGTCAGTGCCTCATTAGAGGGAAAAATGGCCTTGGCTTGATAATAACCAGGCCTCCAATATCCTGACAGTCTTCTTTACCCTGATAGCCCTTCTGAACACCCCCTTTGTCCTCACCCACCCCTGAGTCCACCCCTACTCTGCCTTTAAAAACTCTGACTGTAGTCTGGATCAGGGTCCAAGTCCCTACTCCGCTGTGTTGGATATACTTGGGCCCAAGCTTAAGCTTGCTGAATAAACCCTCGTGTGTTTACATTGGTGTTGGCTCCTTGGTGGTCTCTCAGATGCGAAAACTCGGGCATAACATATTAATCAATTGGAAACTGTTACAACAGAATTCTTTAGATGGCAAATTTGTGAATCAGTTAAGCACAAAACATGTTTACCAACAGATTTAAATATTCTTAGCTTCTTTGCAGTTAGTCAAAAGTACAAACCTATGTCCAGTGATCAGTGACTAAGCATTTAATCCTATTTGAAAGACCTAGATGTCCAATGAATTTAACTCATCATCCAAGCAAAACTTTAAACTTTCAGGTTACCAAAGACTTTGAAAGCTATCTCAATAATTACCCATGAAAACTTTGAGAAAGATAATGAACCACCAGTTTAGTCATCTTTTTGGGAACAACCCGACAGAGTTAACACGAGGTTATTTGACCTTCAGTAAACCTTGATAGAATAAAAGCTTCACATTTACTGCTCTAACTTCAAAGACATGTCTATCTTAATTAAACCAACAAACTTAACTTAGTTCAAATACTGATTTATGTTCCACCTGGGCCCACTCCATTTTTAGTATTTACCTGAGACACAGGCAGGGAAATCTGGGAGTGGGGGGTCTTGGGTCCAAGGGCTGCTCTTCTTGCTCCTTGACAGTGAAGAGAGAAGGAGCCACGGTGCATGGTCTAGAGGCCAGTCATGCAGGCCACAGCCACATTGGTGCAGAGAAAAGAGAAGGGGTAGACAGAAGAAACGAAGTGCTGCCAGAAGGCAGAGAAAGGAATTCCCGGTTTTAGAGCTCATCAGCTCCAACAGAGGAGCAGACGCCATGTTTTCCTGCCAAGGGAGGAGGGGTCAGGCCATCCAAGTCGGGCAAGAGAAAACAGGTATTTGCCCGAAACAAAGGGAGTTTTCGCAGCTGCTTGGGAATATTCCTTAAAGTCTCCGTCTCGAGTTAGACTAACCCCAGTTGGCTCCAGGTATAGCCATTAACGCGGGAAATTGATTCAGTTCTAGAATATAGGTGAGGTCTGGAGCCGATGACCAAGAAAGAATTCTTGAGACATCTTTGGTGCAAAATGGTGGTTTATTAAAGCACGGGGACAGGACCCGTGGGCAGGAAGAGATGCTTCCCTGGGGATGTGAAGAGTGGTCTATTATATACTTGTAAGTTGGGAGGGGGTTAGGGATGGCCCAAGTCTCTAAGAAATTTTGGAAGCAAGATTTCTAGGACCTTGAGGGGCTAGCTATTGTTTGGGGAAAATGTTATTTATTACCAGTAATAAAACCTTCTCATGAGCCCCTTTAGATGTCTATCAGTGGGCCATATGCTTGGGAATGTTTGTCAACACTATCCTGGAGGTTTAGAGATAAAGTTTCCAAAGGAATTGTTAAAGTAGACTTATAGGATCCTGGTTGGGGGTAGGGGTTAGGCAGGCTAGGATTGCCCTTTGCCCTTAGCAAAGCCTTAAGTTAAGGTGGGGGTAGTTGAGTCCCTAGAGGGATGTCACTCTGCCTGTTTTAAGGGCTTGTCAGTAGGTAAGGAAATTTAATAATTTTTCTTCTGCCTCTGTTTCCCACATCAAAATGAGTGAGGGAGAAGCCCCCACATCTATTAGGAGGAACAGAGAGAAAGTCAGAGTCCCCTTTGCTAGGGATGGACTGTGCATCCTCCAGCAACCTGGGTTTACCAGGAGGTGGCTTACTTAGATAATTATCATCCAATGTGTCAGGAGGGAGTTTAGTGGCTGACTCATTTGGGCGAACACATTCTGCAAAAGTCCCCTAGGTCAGGGTCCTGGTGCAGAGCAATGAAAGCCTAGGATACCTTTACTGCTCAAAGCCTAGGTCCATTTGCCCTGTTTCCTGCAGAGGAGATCTAACTGACAGATCCCACTGAGACCATGCAGTGTTACAGGAGCTCAGTCCTTTCCTAAGTTTTGCAATCCAAATTATTTCCAGTGGGTTAAAAGGCACCCTAAGGCAGAGTCCTTGGGAACTGAAGAAGCCTACTGAGGCCATGCTCCCAGGAAAGTAAAGAAGATCCATTACCAAATCCCCCCTGACTCCTGGGTGGTGTCCCATGCAGGATTATGTCAGAGGTTCCTCTGTGTTAAAAGTGACTGGAGGCGTCCCTCAACAGGACATCACTATTGATCATGATCCTGCCTTTCCCAGGAAGGTATTCCTGCCATAAAAGGCCCTGGAGGGGTGCCGGCACCCCTACCCTTCCCCATCGCATCCTAGGCTGCTGATGGGTGCCTGGTGAATGGACCAAAATACTGTGCCATGCCATGCCATCGTCTGTCCTGAAGCCTGCCTACTGTTTTGCCATTTTAACCCATGGAAAATACAAGTTTTACAAGGGTAAATTACCAAATTTCATAGCTTTAAGTAGTTAGTAAAGAACACTGACAAGAAACAGTAAGACTGAAATCCATCATGGTCTATGCAACATTTCCAACACATGTGGTCCTCACAACCAAATTCCCTGAGAAATCGTCCCAGTTGCATTTTAATTCAATCGGGTACTGGTTTTGGCCAGCTCCCAGTGGAGGTTCCGTGGCCAGAAGTGGCTAGACCAGGGATGTGGAGGGGATCACATTAGATCAATCAGGAGGAAACCTCACACAGGAGTCTTAAGATTAGCAGCCATCCTGGTGACTTAGGTGGCTGTCCTATGCACAAGAATGACAACTTTCTCTAAGAACAGGAAGAGAGGGCATCAAGTTTCTGGGTCTTATTACCATTCCGGCCAAGGTACTAACTTCCAGCCAAAAGGCAGACGTTCTCCTCCCTGTAGAGTAACCATGGGCTAGAGGATTACAGCCTGAGCAATCGACATGCAAGTGTTCCATTAAGACCACACTCCCTGAAAAACCCCCGAAAGGAGACTAAAGGAAGAGGAGAGAAAGTACTCACTAATTTTGCACGGAAGCTCAGAGTCCAAATGTTAAAGACTCACAGCCCCATGTTTGGGCACCAACTGATGAAGTTCTAGAACATACGTGAGGTT
>NW_022631051.1:12139530-12139837 GCF_010015895.1 Lontra canadensis
GTAAGGAAAAGGGAGGTTTCAACAGAACTTTCATATGCTAAAGAGGACCTACAAGATACTGGATACCAGAGGCCTTGCCATTGCCAAGGTCGTTCTGCCCTTTTCAGCAAGCTATTAAGAATAGTTGGGAGGGGGCGCCTGGGTGGCTCAGTGGTTAAAGCCTCTGCCTTCGGCTCAGGTCATGATCTCAGGGTCCTGGGATCGAGTCCCGCATCGGGCTCTCTGCTCAGCAGAGAGCCTGCTTCCTCCTCCTCTCTCTCTCTGCCTACTTGTGATCTATCAAAAAAAAAAAAAAAAAAAAAAAAAA